>NC_089174.1:63746568-63830312 GCF_009819655.1 Sylvia atricapilla
GATCTGAAGTGAGGAGACCTGTTACAAAACCGCCAGATTATATTGCCTTCTTTCTTTCTCTATGTGAAACCTCTGCAGTTGACTGGACCCTGCACTCTCAACATGGTACTGAGTTCTGTTAGTTGACTAGAGAGCTAGGAAATACAAATTGGGGAAGCTTCTGACAGGTGTTTTCAGATGTTTGTGGGCTGCTACATCTTCAGGATGTACCACCTGCCTGTGACAGTGGTTTGGAGCATAGTTGAATGAGAAAGGTAGAATACAGAACAGGGGGAAAGTTGTTTTATTGTCTTTTCAGCCATTCCTTAACAGTCTCATCCCAATTATTCTCTATCACTGGCAACATGGAACAAGACGAGGAAATTTCTACACACTGAACACTTTTGTTAACATCCCATTCATATCCATAAATGGTTCCTCTGGATTTCTTGTCAGATCCCCACCACCACCCTCCCATTTTTTTTTTCTTTTTTTTTTTTTTTCCCCCATTAGACAATGGAAGGACTTACTGCAGCTTTATACACTGCAGGTTACAACTGTACCCAGCAGGAATGTTGTACAGCTGGCCCAGCATATAACATCCTAACTTTCCACTGCTGGCAAGCTCATTTTCTTATCCTCAGTCAGGTTACCTAATCTACCTTCTCTTTAAACAAAATCAGCTAAAAAATTTTGGAAGAAAGGGAGTCATTTTAAGCGCCTAAAAAACCAGAAATATATCCAAACACTGCCATTTTTGCAGTTTAAAATTTTTCCATGGTAAGAAATGATTAATTAAAACAGAAAAAAAATTCTTCTCATATAAGAGGTAAATGTATTGAATTTAATTTACAGGTCATGTGAAAGTGACTGGACAGACAAAGCAATCTGAAGATTTGAAGGTAGAAGTATTAAATTTCCAAGGTCTTGATGTTTTGTTCCTAGACACAGAGTTATCATATTTTCAGGCTTCCAGATTTGCAAAATCGACTTTGAAGGTGTGGGTCTTCAGTGATCACAACAACATAAATTTAAACTGACATAAATAGCTGATATAGCTATCATTATTTCTATCTACTCTGTTTTCATTGAAGAGTGTGCAACTCTAGAAAACCTTCCAGGATCCAGCCTTCTTCATGTATAAAAAGAAATTGAAAACTTTTGGGGATTATCTTCTTCCAGGGCTTGACGAGTCTCAAAATCCTGAGCATAGGAGGAACACTATGAATTTCAAGAACCGTAACTTTGTAAATACTGATCACATAATGTATTAAGGAGTAAGCTATTGTGGCTTCAAGACTATCTTTAAGACTCAGAAATAGGAGGCTTTAGCTACTGAGAGTTTCAGGGTATAAATCTAGAAAAACATAGCTTCTTCCCTCCAGGGAATGTGGAGGTGGGCGGAGCCCCGGCTGCTCTGCCCTGGAGGGAGCCAAGCTGAGGAGTCAAGGAAGAATTTCGCAACTTCACCCTGAGCCCCTAGGACAGACAGGCCTCCTAGCTACGGTGACCTGGCTGGAGACCCACAAGCCCCCTTGGGATTTTATGTAGATCTGTTACAATTGATTGGTCCTGTACCCTTTTCCTCCCACCCTGGTGTCCCATAAAAACCCCTGGGTTCCCTCTGGTCAGGAGAGGTTCCTCGTCCCTGGATCCCTTTTGCTGGTACCCTCTCAATAAAGTACCACCTGCGGAAATTCCATACGAGACCTCTCTCTCTCTCTCTCACCACGACCGGCTAAAAGAGGGGCTAACTCACAAGGGCATGAGCTGAGAGCACTGAGCTGAAATCACTGAAAGCTGAAATCACTGAGCTGAAATCACTGCTCTGCCCGATGCTGAGAAGCCCCTCTGTCCAGCTGAGGAGCGCCCTGACCCCCCCAAGGAGCTGTTTCTAGCGAGACATCCTTTGGGGTGGCTGTGGCTCTCTGGGTCCCAAGTGGCGGACCCCATCCACCAGCTGGCATAAGGGAAGAAGCCACTGACCTTTAGGTATTGAGTTTTTCAGGAGCCACCATCCTGTTGCAAATCAGCTAAAGTCCACAATATTAAAATCCACAGTATCTAGCTGTTCTTTACCATTAATTATACCGTATTTCTTAATTTCCCAGAAGATTTAGGACCAAAGTCATATTTAATAATATTAGTACTCTTCACTTCGGACCACTACTGGATACAAAGCAAATAAATATTTTTTTCTTTAAATGAAGAAACAGGAACCCTGTAATGTATATTACGTGTGTATTTTGGTTTAAAAGTTTCTTTGAGGACTCTTTGAAGTCACACTTTATAGATACATATTTTTCTTATTCCAGGCAAATCCTGGGAATCTTTAAATGAATGCTTTAGTAATCAGGGTGAAACAGAGCATATTTGTGTAATCTATTTCTTTCCTTTACATACTTCTCCACATATACGTAATTAATCACTAGTCACACTCTGTGTCCCATATCTTGAATTCTGTTCTCATAAGTATTTTTATTTCTTATTTTATTTTCTTTTTGAAGTACTTACATTATTTTTGGTTTTGCTGTTGTTGTTGAGGTTATTCTGATTAAAGACTGCATACAATATAGAAAAACTTATCCTTGACTAGTTTTTAAGTTTGGTTCACAAAACTCTCAATGTTAAAGTTTTCGGTGTGGAAAAAATTTGCAAGATTTCTAAGTGTGGAGGCAAAATGAGGAGATCATTTTCAGATGAAGAAACATGGTTGTATACTATATTAACTGACTACTTTTTATGTTTTTAAGAGAAGAGCAAGAAACAGTCAGCTGATTCTGCAACTAGAAAGAATTATTCTATATAACAGAGATATCAATAAAAATCTGCTATAATTTTTTTTTTAAAGCTAAAAGAAAAAGAAAATTGTGTCTTATTGAGATTGAGGAATGTTCATCCCGAAAGGTTTTTAAAAACAATTTTGACAAACATCACTTAAGTGTTCTCTGGCCATGTGACTTGAGCTTGAACCTGAAAGTGCTACAAGTAAACCCTAGGTTTTGGTTCCAGTGCTGAATCTCCATGGTTCTATATAAAAGAAACATGAAGAAGACACCTTGACTATTCTGAATTTATTTGGACTATCTAGTGTTCTCTTTACTCCCTGCTTACTGAGCACCTTGTACAATATATTGTGCTCTGGGATCCAGAGCGTTTTGAAAATTATGTTTATTCTGTTAAGCTGTTGAAAGTGAAAGGAAAGAAGAATGTAGAAACCCAGAAAACTTTCAATAGAGCCTGCTTACCTAAAAAGCAGAAATCATCCTGCAGATTTATTAAGAAACGTAGAAAACACATCATCTTTTGGAAAACACTACGCCTTGAATTGTTGAATCACTCTACATTTTAATGTGAAAATTTGTTCCCTGACTTTTTGTTGAAAGGATCAGACCATTTGGCATTTTGTCTGAGACATAAATGCATTAAGAAGATGCAGTATAATTTATTAAAATGTATAAAGGGAACAAAGAATAGGATTAATTTTCTTTTTTTTTTTTTTTTTTTTTTTTTTTTTTAATTCCAGGGGCACTACTATGGCATTTAATATGGGTTAAACCAGATTCAAAGAGCTTTTCATTAGACATTTAACATAAATGACTAAGAGCTTAATCAGCACATACCATTTAAATGCATTGAATGGAGGAATTGGACTGTACATTGCATTATAATTTATAGAGTTTTGGTTTTGATTACATAAGGGAAATACATTTTTTATGCCTTAAAAGCATTCTTTTGTGATGTCAAAAAAAAAGTATAGTATTATTGTTCAAAAAGTGGTGTTTCAATTTGGGAGTGAAGTCTAAAGTCACCCAAGTGGAAAAGATAACTAGCAAATTCCTCAAAGTCTTGTAGTTTGTGAGTTTTTCTCTTCAATGTGTCCTTTTCTTCTGGGCTTGATAATGAACATTGCCTCTGCTTTCCACACTATGTTGCCTGTACATTCTTTTTAATGGTTTTAAAAAAAATTGACTTGTGAATACTTCCGGAATGCAGTTTAAACAAAATTAGTGAGAGCATCACTATGCTGGGCTTGCAGCATGGAAGCAGAGTGATCCTGAAAACATGTTTTGTTTCCTTTTTTCAATCATTTAGTGATAGTATAAAAGTAATTCAGTCCCCACTTAAACAATACCTGGGGTAACTCTGTGTGTATCATCTGTTCCATCAGAGATGATTATAGGAAATTAAAGTGCTGCAGAGGCAAAAGTGGCTCCCATTTTCAGGAACTTTATCAAAATGTTAAGGAAGGATAATATTCTAAAATGCTTACTTCTTAGCTTCTGCTTGCCTTCAGCAATACTGTCTATTACAATCGCTCTTCAAATTGCACTTGCTTTCCTTTCTAACAAAAGGCATTGTTTTTTTCTCTCTTCTCTTATATCTTTGCAGGAGACAATAAAGTATCTCTTCTTATCCAGAAACACTGAGAGTTCTTATCAGCAGAAAGGTAAGAAAAAGGAAATATCTCAGCAATGGAGATTTTTTTTGTGCGGTGTTTTATATTTTTTTTTAATAGGTCAGCAAAAAGAAAAAAGAAGCTCCATTTTCTGAGATACTATCCCTCCTTGTTAGAAGAAGAGCTGGAGATCAAGATAAAGCTCTTATTCTCTGAGAACACAGTCACCTTAAAATGCATACCTTCATCTCACGCTTGTTTCTCTCTTTTTTTCTTCTGTTTTTCTTTCTCTCCCTGACTCTTCTTCTTCATCTTCTCTATTTATGCAAAAACATGCACAAACAAATATACATATATATAAAATATATATAGCTATAAATCTTTATAGCTACATACATGCATACACTTAAATATGTGTAAATATATTAGCATATGTATTAGATAGATAGATAGATAGATAGATAGATAGATGTGCATTTAGTTTTATGCATGTAAGGATATAAAGAAGCTCTTAGAAGCTGAAATTCAGCTTTCAATGTGGAGGCTAGTTGTGTTAATGCTCCCAGTGTCATCCATTTGCCTTCACTTAAGGCATTAATGAATTAAGTCACATAATTTACATTTGCTTGGTGTAGCTTCTTTTTTCTTTCATCTGCTCTCTCAGAGTTGTAGCTTTCCAGAATATTATTTTGGTAGTATTTTATTTTCATCTGATGAAATAGTTACCCAAACTAAGATGGGATGGAGGAGAGGGGTGTGTACAAAAATTAGTCAGCTTGCCTTGGGCACCAAGCATGGTAAAATCAGTACAGGTCCTTACATCCTACCAGAGTTTGTTCCATTCCCTCAAATTTCTCACTAGGCTCCATAGTGGACTGCGCCCTGCTTACTCCTATCCAAGCATGGCACATTGTTGAGAAGGACAGCTGTGCACATTTTCGTCATCCCTAGTAAACGTTCCTTCTCCTTCTTTGTATGAGGTTTAGGAATATTAAGGCAGATGAGTCAGTAGTAGCCCAAGTAGCTGTATAGCAGATTGTGCTCCCCTGCTAAACAATGTCTAAAACTTAATTCAATATTTGAACTAATTAAGCACTGGGAAGAAATACTTTAAGAAGTTTCTTTGAGCCTATTTTACACATTCATCCTGAGCATTTGCTCTTTAGAGTTACAATTTTTTACCCATTGTTTCTAAGGGATTGTTTTCAAACTCTCAGTGCTATCCAGGGCACAGGAATTAAGGCTAGGCTGCATGTGGGTTTGAGGAACCTGGTCTCGTGCCAGGTGTCCCTTCCCATGGCAGGAGGTTTGGGAATAGATGATCTTTAAGGTCCCTTGGGACCCAAACCATTCTGTGATTCTATGAATACCACCTGTTGTCTTTCTTTATGGCCAACACACAGTGACTGAATCATCCTCACTGAGCTTATCAAGATAATATTTAAATCTGTTCACAGAATTCCAGCTATCACTTAACTAGGGGGAAAATAAGAAGGAGATGGAGGGAAGGAGGAAATGTGAAAAAAGCACATAGCTATAAATATCAAAATAGAAATGCTCTCTTCCACCATAAAGATACACTCATATTCACCCTTCCCACAGTCAATAGGAAGAGGCTGGCTACAAATAACAGATCCTGGGAATCTGATGGCCTTCAGAAGTATCCAGTTTCTCCAGTGGCAGTATCTGAGAGCTTTAGCAACTTATCTGGGTTATCTGAGTCCCATCTAAATCAAAAAGCACTTCACTCAAAAGGGATATCAGAAGTAATATGATTATTTTCTTTGTAAATATTAAGAAAATAATTTAAAATATATATTTAAAATAGATATTTAAAATTCAGCTCCGTCACTGATAAATATTATATTAGCCTGTGAAGGACTTCCAGCAGGAGCAGGTGCATATTCCAGAAATAGGCAATACCTTGTGAGAAGGATCCATTCTGGACTAGAGAACAAGATTGAGAAGGAAGGATCAGCAGTGAGAAATTGTAGTTCATGGATCATAATAATCCCCATCAAGATCCACAGCTCAAGGGAATGAGGTAAAAAAGATCAGAGTGAAGGAGTAAAGCTTATACTTGGAAAAAATGGTAGTGGGAAGAGAAGCATGTCTGCTTTTTGGTTTGTTTTGGTTGGGTTTTTATTTTTGTTTGGTTTTTTTGTGAGTGTTTTTTGTTTGTTTGTTGTTGTTTTGGCTTTGGTTTGATTTTTTGTTTGATTTGTTTTGTTTGTTTTGGTATTGTTTCTCTCTCCTTAAGTCCATTTGAAACAGCAGTAGATTAATTTTCACCAAGTTGTCTATTTTGCCTGTAATGGTGACTGGCAAGTGAGCTCCCTGTTTTCTTCTTGACCCACAAGCTTTGTCATCCCATTTTGCTGCCCTGCCCCCCTCAATGTGGGAGCAGCTGGATGAGCACTTCGCAGCTGACCCAGACCAGCTCACTACAATGACACCCACAAGTTTGTCCATCACCTACTGAAATATATCAGACTGCTGAAGTTTAGATGAACAGCTCCATGCACTTAGTATTGAGACCCACTTGGGTATTTTGATTAATTTGCTCAAGGATTCTGAACTAATGTTCCTTTCAGGTACATTTGAAGTTGCAAGATACTTCTGAAAATTACATCAGACTCACAAATTGCATTGAGATTTTGAGCAAAAAATTATTTACACAAAAATATGTTGCAAAATCTGACCTTCTTGTATTAAAGAATATTATGCTGTTAAAACAATAGCAAATTTTTTTAAAATAAAAATTATTAAAATATTTCTGTTTTGTACTTAAAACTAAGAACCTGTGTTTCCAACATACCAAGAGACTGAAAACTGTCAGAACTATCCAGCTTGTGGTTGATTATGATCCTATTCATGACTGTTTGCTATAATTTGGGGGATGATTGTTCTTTTTTCTTTCCTTGGGTTTTTAATGGGTACATACCATGTGTGTGCACATGCATTTTTGTTTTTGCTTTTTGCAAGTTGATTTTTACACTTGTCTTGATAAATTATCAAGGGAACTCTTTAGAAATATCCTCTTTGTTTCTTCTAAGCACAAAATTAACAAGGGGCTTTGTCATTAACTTCACTTTTATGCATTAAAAGAGGGAGGGGAAGACACTACATTTTGTGATTTCAAAATTATTTTTCCTTTTTCTGCATATTTTTTCTTGCTCATCACTTAGATTTTTTTTTTTTTTCAGTCCCATGTTGCTATTTTGTCAGTGATCACAATATGGAAATCCACACATATTGGTATTCCAATGGAGATTTACCTAGCCAAAGAGAAACAAAAAAATACGTGAATATAAATGTATTAACTGCAAAGATAAATCACAACCCGCAGGCAACTTGAATAAACTGAGGAAAGAGAGGAAAAGATGTGGGGTGGGGAGTGTAGCTTGAAACCAGCTGGAGTCGGAAGGTGGAACCTCACACAAAGAAATCAGGAAACATTTATAAGAATAAATTTTGAGTATCACACAACCAGAAAATGTCAAACAATTGAAAAGCAACCAGGCCCACAACCACTCTGCATTGGAAAAGTTTTATCATTTTTGGAAATCATCTGTGCTCATTGTCAGGCTTTTTATAACTCTACCTTGGTTTGGCTTTTTTTTCTTCTTTCTTCTTCTCCTTTTTCTTCTTTTTATAAAGGAAAAAAAGTTTTAAAAATATGAACTTAGGAAAAGCCAATTTCATGTGCTGTTAATTTAATTCCCAACATAAAACTTTACTTCTTCTGATGGAAAATGAAATTACCCTTTCTACATCCGTTTTATCTGTCAATTAAATTCTTTTTTTTTTCCCTTTCCTCTTCTCAAAGAAAAAAGAGCATGCACATTATTGGTTATGTTTTCTGTGCTTGCAACAAAATGAAAATGGGAAGAGGTGGCATTAACTACAGTAAGTACACAAAACCTGCTTGATTATCATGTAAAGATGCTGGAATGACAACCCTAGAGACTTTGAATCTCCTTTGTGAGGTTGTAGATGTCTAGGCTAATTTTCATTTTCCATTTGTCCTGGTATTGAATGGCAAAGCAGTTTTAATAATGGGACTCTTCACAGCGTTAACTATTAACCTTTCTATTTTGTGGTATCTTAAAGAAATGGCTTTTGGAGCCAGCTTTGTCTGCCTGTATCTCTACGTGAATAAAGATAGAAAAATTAAATCCATCTTTTGGGCAGAAAGAGGGGATATTCATTGTGATCCATTCTGTATGATTAATTTCAGGATGCTATTTGTCCCTCCTTTATGTTGTCATTATTTGACGGTTATGAAAAAATCACCTACTTTGGTCTGGCTTAGTTATTATTTGTATTACCTTAAAACTGACTGGAAAACAACATTTAAAAAAAAAAAAAAAAAAAAAAAAAGTCAGCATTTCAAAATTGAAAAGAAAAATATCGAGGCAGATTTTTTTCTATGTGTTTTAAATTAAGGAAAAAAACCAAAATAACAAAACACCTTTCATGACCAAAACAAGCCAAAAATGATAATTTTTTCAGGTTTTTTAAGAACATCTCTAAAAGGAGAGGAAAGCAGATGCCATTTGTTAAGTAAACCCTAGAAAATTGCATAGCTCAACTATAATAGTTTGTCTTGCATATGAAGTTCTGAATATTTTAATCCTTACTTAAAGGAAAGATACCATTGGTAAATTGAAAATAAGACAGTTTTGACATGCAGATTTTTTGCAGGTATGCTGGGGACTGGCAAGTACCAGTATTTGGGTGCTGAGGGGCATCTTCTGGTGAATGTTTTTTTGTGGCATTGCCACAACCCAATTTTAGATCCACTTCTGCCTACCCCTAGAGCAGGGGTGGCAGGCGCAGCCACTCTTCAGCTGTGTCAGCTGGGAGTTCAGTGGCACTGAATTCCATGAGCAGATTTAACTCTGATCCGAAGTGGTGAGGTTCAGCAAGATTTCTTTTTTCTACAACGTTCTTAGAGGTGAATAGCTTGGACGCTGTGAGCTAGAAGGCTGAGCAAATTATGTATCTTACAGCCTCTGCAACCAGATTTTCCAGAGGACAACTGCTATCTTTTCTCTTAGAACTACTTTCAAGGAGGATATTCTCCTCCACTGCCCTTTGTCTTTGTTGTCCTTGAGAAGGACAATTGAAAGTTAAACACTTTCTGCTTACACCTGTAAGAATTTGGGGAAGCCTCTTTGAATGTGAAGTTCTTTGAATCTCTCAGGAATTCAGTTAGGGGTATTTAACCCCTATTTATTTATTTACTTCCTCCTACTTGAAGAGTTTTTGCATAGGTGAATGTATATAAGAGTCTAAGCAAATAATAGTGGGGTTTTTTTCCCCCCAGCAATATATAGTCAACTGGAACTGTTTCAGGTCTGTCACAGCAGAGGCATCTGAGGCATGAATCTCCTCACACTGACATATGCAAAAATCAAATACAATTTGGTTAAAGTCAAAACTAGTATTATATCAGAGTATAGTGATTGAGGGAAAAATCAGGCCTACAGCCTAGAAAGTGCATGTATATATGTATATATGCATATAGCATCACTTTTTTTATCTTTTAGCTTGACTACATACCCCTGGAAGGCATTCAAATCATGCACTTGCTGTTATTTGTTACTCCTGAAATGATTAAAGTAAATCATATTGTTTGATATGAAAAATATGTTGAACACAAGCTTCTATTTTTCTCAGTGCTCTGCCCTCCATGCTGCATTTTGTAGCGTAATCAAAATGCAAAATACATTTTGAAAAATTAAATGAGAGACACATGTGTGAATCATGAGGTTTATTTGCATGTTTGGCCCTTCAATTCATTAGGGATTTTATTTTTTCCAGGAAGGAAAGTGTCATATTTATATATTCATGCAAATATTAGTCAGAAACTATCGTTTGTTCAATGCATTACAAGCTCCTAGGCTGCAAAACAGTAATTTCAGTTCTTGAGTAATATGTGTTCTTGGAAATCTGGCATAATAATGTTGTATCATAGTATTGCCCACTAGGACCACTTATGATTTTGTCAGGTTTTCCATTATCAAGCCTTATATTCTGGGCCACGCACTTTTTATGCCAGCCATGTAAATTTGTTATCTGACATGCATGGTCTCAGTCCCAGAGCAAATTTCTTTTGCAAATTTCACAAAGAAAAATCATGGCAGCTTATTCAGAAGTTCCAGCTGAACCAGAGGGGACACAGCACCAAGAGCAAGAAAACCAGCTTGAACAAGTCCTTTATGACCACTTCTGTGTTTCTGTGATCTGATCTGTTGAAGAGGTTTGCTGCTGCAGATTGAAATATGCATGCCAAAAAACATACACAATGTAAATACACTGTTGGTAGCACCTGTCAAGTGGAAAAGAAGCATCTGTCTGTCGCCTATCTGGGAAGTGGGATGTGGTGTTTTATATAGCTTTGCTTGGTATAAATTCATGAAGTGGTACAACAGAATGGTGATTACTTCAGCGTATACTGAAGAAAATAGTTTACATCAGCTGACTTCCTTCTCCCTGTCCCTCATTTCATGTGCAGTTTATTATAACTGCTAAAAATTCCCATGAGTAAATTCAGGCTGGCTAGAGACAAGGTTACCACTAAGGTCAAGGATCTACCACAGCAAAAACAGCTCACCAGGGTGATATATGTGCCAAAGGTTTCTTTAGCCAGTGTCAGAGAAACAGAGTGATTAGGGTCACAAAAGGTGCTACCTTCAGCTTCTAACCTTGATACCGCAGGACACATTTACCTTTACATTTTTTTATCATCATCCATCAGCTGGGTGAAGCTTAAACACATGCTCCTGGCTTTTTCAGCAAGTGAAAAAAGTTAAAACGTTTATAACGAAAAACTGAACTCAGGGATGATGAAGACAGATATCCATATAGTAATTCATTGGGAGAACATACCGATTGAACCATAGGGACTGAATTAACCAATACACCTTTTCAATTAATATTAACAGGTAAGAAAAGTTGACCTATGTGTAATTTTTTCTTTTCTTTGTTCTAAAACATTAAGGGCAACAATAACTGCTGCAAGTCATCACAGGAGCTTTGCAACTGTTCTAATCTCATTTTCACTAGACCATTTGGAGAACTAGGACCAGATGATTGGTCCCATTAAAAAAATTATGTAATACACTGATATAAAGGCAAGTCTGTAGACTTTGAGTTCTAGTTATGCAATCAGGAAGAATGCACCGAACCTCTTGACATGGTTAGAGGAGATAAATTTATAGAGTGGACATCAGATACATGTTTAAAAATAGGGATTTTTTTTTCTCCTAGAAACACAATAACGAAAATGTTCATACTTTTCATACACCATGACTTCTGTTGTATTTCTTATTGTGCAGAGGAGATACGTATGTAAGAATCTACTGTTCTGTAAATCCTCATATGTACCAGAGGCTGTAAACTTTTTGAAGGGATTATTGCAACCTGTCATGTTCATAATCTATGGGTCAGTTGCAGAGTACTCAAATGATCCATTATGCTCTATCAATTATATGTAGACTATGGGTTGACTCTATATATTTGAACTATGGCTTACAATCCTCAGTGTGGTTCTTTGAGGATTTGCTAAAGGCACTGAACATCTTTCTACTTTGAGGTGATTCTAAATAGTGTCTAGGAACTAGGACTTGACAAAATTCTGCTACAGTAAGGTAATGATCATGCTTCTTTCTTCTGGTACAGTCCAAACCCAACTTCCTTCCAGTATACTTGTGTGGAAAACAAAGTCAGCATACAGTAATTGCTCAAGAACTTTTCTGGAGTCTTTGGAGGATTTTACAGATCACACTGATTTCTGTGATGCAATGCCTAGACAGATGTGGAAGCCTCACTTAGGTGGTGTATGTCATTCTTAATAGATTATGTATTTTTGTCAGGGATCAAGAAAAAAAAACTTGAAAAAAAAAGGATTTTCATCCAATTATTTCTATTTTGGTGTATTTTATATAATTACTGTAGTAGTACACTATAAAATAATTATCAGAATTTCACTGATTATCTGAATTTCTATAAATTACAATAACACAGATTTGAGAGAGGTAATATAACACATTAGACACCACTACAAGACAGCATTTTGGTTACAGCCCCAATTCGGCTCTTCACCTGAAGTATATAGGCTCCCCCTGAAGACCATGGGCCTCATTTCCCCTTCTATTTGTTTTTATTTTTTGTAATTTTATATTGTTTGTGAACAGCTGTTCACAGCTTGGTTTATCTCTAACTATTGTGTAGACAGAGTCTCCCAGAAAAGCCAGTTTGGATGAGATATTTAAATCCTGTTGCTATAACAATAAATGTGGTACAGGATATTTTATATGCTTACAAGAAGATAATTGTATTTTTGGACAAGTAAAAAATATTTCTCATGATCCCAAATCCCAACTTTTTTCAAGGTAGCTCACTAGCAGAATGTTGCCATCAAATATATTCTTCCTCCCTCTCTCTTCTATATTGGATTCATTCTAGTAATGTGTGTGGGTTGAGAAACATACAAAAAACCCTCGGTGCTTTCATTAAGATTAGAGAGCTGCAGCCCTTAAATCATTCATTTATGCAATTTTTAACTGTTTTTAACTAGCACAAAATATCTCATTGGAATTATGCAAGTATAGATCATTTTAATTTGAATCATTGTGGAATCATAAAGGACTCAGTTCTTTAATTTTGTGCCTTCAAGACAGACACTTTGATTAAAAAATAATAAAGCATGAGAGCTGGAGGGTACTTGCAGGTTCTTCCAACTATCATAGATCCCTGATCTTTGGTACTAATTCTTCTCATTAATATTAATAAAGGGCTGATAGGCCATCTCAAAGCATAGTACAAACCCCATGCAATTAATTGCTTGTAGTGTTTTTATGCTTATTTTACACAATGAGAAGTGATGCCTCAGGAGTCTAAATATCAGTTAATCGATAATATAAAATTCACTGGAAATGAACCCTTCAGCTTCCTTTTTTCATAGAATCACAGGATCATTTAGGATGGTAAAGACCTTTAAGATCATTGAGTCCAACTGTAAACCTGATACTAGAAATCCACCACTAAGCCATATCCTCAAGAGCTACATTTACAGAGTTTTTAGATACAGCCAGAGGTGGTGCTTCCTGAACAGATCCCACCTGGCTGAAGGCTCCTTACAGTTACTTGTGGAGAGAAAGACAGCTGTCCCTTAGGCCTCCTTTTCTCTATGCATATGTTGCATTAAATACAAAATGAATGGTCAAAGAAAACGTAGTGAAATATACAATGCAGGTTTTCCTACCATTTTGTTCCAAAATTCCCAAAATGTATGAGTGATGTTCTTTGTGGACATACAGCCCATAATACAAAGTGATATTTACCTTAACAGAGGTATTCAGTTTCCTGAGCTCTATAGGCATTTGATGCCATTTTAGACTTCAAAAACTTTCCATGATCTAGAAGGTGCCCTGGAGCAGCTCAAAAATAGCATGAGGAACTCATATTTAGGAAATTGGAATATAATTTACAGATATTTATATATAGTTGAAATCAACTAATTGTTTTAAATTCTTGTTTCTCTATAGAGTTATCATCAAAACACAGATGGAAACAAATTCTAGAGATATACAGGTCTGGTATAACCTCATTTTATATCGTGATTTTTATAGTTGTCAAAGTGGTACATATTAATATGTATATTCTTCTCCTTGGATAAAAAATATAGTCCAGATTACAGTAGATTGTAAGTAAGAAATTAATTCTTCTAATTTATCGGATGGGCTGCTGTCATCTGAAGCAGTACACACCGAATACAGATACACCATTTTGAGGAATACTCCAGAAACTGAGACTTCAAGTCATTACCTCTAGTCACATTAAAATTATCTTTGCTCTTTTGTCCTTTGATTTTTTAATAATATTTTGTCTTTCATTATTGTTAGCAATTTTTCTTTTAATTTTTTTTATTATAGTTTCTCTTATTTCTGTCTTAAATTGTGAATTTGCAAAACTGAATTCCATATTATCAGTTGGATCAGAAACTGATCTAGGAAATAAGTTTCTAACCAACTTTTGTGTTTTATTCCACATTCTCAGGGACACATTTTCCAGCACACTGAAGGATTTCTGATGTGCTTGGAAGAATGCTGTTTTACTCCCTAAACATTACACCCCATCAACGTCCTTAAATTTTAAGTTCAGGGAGATTATAGCACAAAAGTAGTTTTGCTAAGGAGTGCTTTTTTATAAATCTTTTCAATTTTCAGCAGGATTAAAACCAATTACATGTTGTTTGTTTAAAAAAAAAAAAAAAAGGAGAAAGAAGAGACAATACAGAGAGGTATGAATTAGTAGCCCATTGCTTCTCCTTTCATTGTTGCATTTTTGTGTGGTAAAATGTTTAGATTCCTTTTCTTCTCTGCTTCTACATAACAGAAAGGTGATTGCCAGAAAAGTAGGTGGAGCACCACCAATAAAGCCTTTCAAACAGTTTCCTGCAAATATGGAAATATTAACTATGCTGAGTTGATGACATCTCTCAACAGCACATAGCACATGGGTTTGGTCAGCAAAATACATCAGAAAAATGAGAACTTTTCTCCCATCCTGAACTGATCTACAAAGATGACTTGCTGATTCTACAGGGAACAAAAAGGGATATGGTTTGGATTTTGTTTGCTTGTTTTTGCATTCAAATATACTACGACACTAAATTGTTTGTACTGGTGTAATGGTTTAACTCCAGCTGGCAACAAACTACTGCATTCTTTGCTACCCTTCAGCCCCCTGGTAAGGAGGAAAATTGGAAAAAAGTAAACCGCCCAGAATGAGATAAGAACTATTTCATAACTGTAAAATATACATGAAAAAATCATAACAAATTATTTCATGCTATTGTTGCAAAAATTAGAGAAAGGAATAGAAGCCAAGAGAAAGAAGTGATGTGGAACAAAATTTCTTCACCTGCTGAGTGATGTCCAGCCCACCTGCCAGTGGTGATCTGTCCCATCTGGACAGGTCCCCTCAGTTTATATACTGGGCATGATTTCTTATGGGGTGGAATATAATTTTGGCCAGTTTGGGTCATCTGTCCTGGTCACGTTCCCTCACCTCCTCAAGGCTTCTTATTCCACTGCTCACAGGCAGAGCACAGGACCCTGAAAAATCCTTCATTCAGAATAGGCACTGCTGAGCAACCACATCAGTGTCTTATTAATATTATTCTCATACTAAATCAGAAAGACAGAACCATTGCAGATACCAGAAAGAAAATTAACTCTATTTCACTTGAAACCAGGGCAATTAGGGATGTCCAGATATGTGGATGTGGCCTTGTAAAGGTAAATGACCAAGAATATCCTCACTTTTTTGTCATCTGTATTCAAATAGATATTCATGAGCTATTGTTCCTACTTGTCTAGATGGTGTTTCAAATGGAATTTACTCTAACAAAGAATCCCTACAATAAATCTTTATTTCTGCTTTGTTGTAGGTTTTATGCTGTATCATGGTATAGAAAATGGATTTTGAA
Source organism: Sylvia atricapilla (assembly GCF_009819655.1). NCBI lineage: Eukaryota > Metazoa > Chordata > Aves > Passeriformes > Sylviidae > Sylvia > Sylvia atricapilla. The sequence continues at coordinate 63,762,450 of NC_089174.1, forward strand.
GAGGCTGGGCTGTGGTTATTTCAGATTCTAAAAATTTGGGGCCTACAGCAAAGGATTATACTGCTTCACATGGCTCACAATAACTGGTTAAATGCTGCAGCTATTCCCTGGGCTTTCTACAGCTGGATGAAGTATTTTTTAGCAAGAGAAAACTACATTTTTATGCACATCTCTACCTGTATTGTTTTATCAACACGTATGAATTTATAAGGTCAAGTTTCATCCTTCAAGTAGTCTTCGTATACACATGCACACATGAAAGAAAATGGTTTTAGGAAATGTCCGAATGCTTTATATCAACATTTTTGGAATGAACTGGAATGTTTCATTTCAAAATGTCATTTTCATTTTGAAATTGATCTTTTTAAAGGGTAAGAAAAGAGAAAAAAAGAAGTCTTAAATAACTTGAGAATGAAACACAACATTTTTCAATTTGAATGAAACTTCCTGGCATACAAACCCAAGCCCATTGATTTATTTCTTTTTTCTTTACCACTGAACTCCAAAGTCAGATATTGTGTTTTACTCATATTCAAAACCAGTGGTCAGTTAAAAGTGCAGTTTCTGCTTTCTCTGTGCCTGCAGATGTGCTACACTACTGTCGGTACATCTTTCACCACTGGAGGTTGCAGGCATGGCTTCATGGCTGTGTAATTCCTGCCCCTGCTCTGTTGAGAGTGATGGATGGTAGGTACCTTAAATTGCTATAAAATTAATTTTTTTCCAAGAAAAATCTGCAAAAGTAGGAAAAACTGCAGTTTTACCCCTTTAAAAGAGAAACCACAACAAGCCAGAAAACTCCAGGGACTTCAACATGTGGAGCTGTATGTATAAAGTTCCTCCTGATTTCCTTTTTTTCTTGGGTCTTAGATTGCTTTGAAATCACTTGATCCATGAGGGCAATAAATAGCCTCCTCCAAGACATCCCTTTCAATCAGCAGGTTGGCAACAGCCAAGAGTTAACTACACATTACTATTGCCTTCTGGTTCATCGTGCATTCTGACGAGGTCATGAATATAACATTTTTCTCTTTTTTCCCACTCTTATTATGCAAAGACTTTTTTTCCTAAGTCAAATATCACAAAAAATGTAAGAAGAGACATTGCAGGTAATAAAAGGCAGGACAGTCTGGCATTGATTCTAATTAAAAATGAAGAAAACATTAGCTTGAAATTATCTGAAAGATTTTTACCTTGTGAATTCACTTATTCTATAAAAAACTTGGGCTGAAATGTAACATCTTAAACAAGTTCTTTTTCATACCATTGTCACTTGATGCAGCTGTTATTAAGGGCCTGAACAAGCCAGGCAAACAATTACCTCTCTCTCTTACGCTCACTCACAAACTCTTTTCTCCAATGTCATTAACCTACCCAGCTATTATGAAGGACTTGTCACTTCTAAACTCTGACTTAAATGTGTCATTCATCATGCCCTAAGAATTCATCAACAAAGAATTAGAAGCTAAAAATACTACTAACAGCAATTAGTGCAGTTTCATGCAAAGTGGCTCTCGCAATGTATCTCCTACTTTTGATAAAATACAGGTCTAGTTGTTCAGGTCTAGGACATGTTTCAGCACACTCACCTTTAGTTTCCCATGACATTTCAATTAAAACAAATAATGAAAAAAAACCACCAAAAAAACTAAAAAAGAAGATAGCACAGATTAGTCCTAACCACCTGGATATACTTGTGATACTGAGTTTTTTTTTCATTAATGTTGTGTTTTCAATTCAATTTCCTGGCAAATGCACCATTTATGTTGTGGTTTCACATTTGCCAAATTTCATTTACCAACTGGGAGATAGGACTTTGGGAGAAAAAGGCGAAACAGGCACTACTTAAAAGTAAAAACAGATAGATTTTATTAATATACACTAAAGAAAAAAAAAAAAAAAAAAAAAAAAAAAAAAACTAAAAAAAAAAAAAGAAAGAAAAAAAGTGACATTCAAACACCTTCCCCCCCCCCCCCCGCCCCAAAAACTGTTCACTTTCCCACTCACCACAGAGAGAAAACTATGATTTTCAGTCAGTTGCCACCATTTAAACACAATCCTACATCACTTTGGGGGATGAGTCTCTCTAGAGTTATGGAGAGCACGCCACAAAAAAAGGTCTGGTGGCTTTCACAGATCTGCAACCACCCGGAATTTCTGCAGATTCTGTGCAGTCTCACCCATATAACAGTTTCCCAAGCTGTTTATGTGTTTTCCACATGTTTGAGATATCATTTTAAGAATGCTTTTCTAGTACAAAACAGGGATTCTTTTCTATCTCTAAATTCGCCTCTATCTCAAAAGAAATAGAGACCTCCTTATTCTTTCCCGGGAGCCAGGGACATACTCTATTCAAAATTCTCAATTAAAACCCCTGTATATTAATACACACAACACTTTGGCTAGAACTTGCATACCCCCAAGCAGCATTAGGATATTACAAAAACAGTCCATTTCCCCATAATTCACATCCAGAGAAGTCTGGTCAGAAATGTCCACTTCCTCCATCCCATCTTCCAAATGTCTTTCTCAGTTCTTTCACTGACTTTGTCTCCATGCTGTCTCTCTACATTTCAAATCACTCTGTCTTCCATGGAGGAGGGAAAAGGGTTAAAGTCTTTGCCCAGAGGTTTTTGTTTTTTTTTTTTTCTCCAGCTGACTCCTGGAACTTCAAGGCCACAGGTGATGGTGGAGGGAGGAAGGGAGAGAGGAAATGCTCAGGAAGGCTGATGGACGAAATCTCCTCCACGCCTGGTCAGATCTAAAGCAACTCAAACTTGGATCAGCTCCCTGGAGCTCCAGAGAAAAGTTCTCAAAAGTCTCTCCTCTTTCAGACCAGAGGCTTCTGACACAGGGCCAACACCACCGATCTGAAATCTGCAGTCCTCCTCCTGTCCCCATTGGAGAAGCCGGGGAGAGGGGGACAGGGGGACAGAGGGGACACAGCCAGCCTCAATCGCTCTCCCACAGGCAGGACCCCTGAGTCCCGGCAGGCCCAGCCCCGGGGGCCCAGCCCGAAACCTGACTGACGAGGCGATGTCAGCTCCTTGCCAGCCGGAAAAGGAAAGGGCCGAGTCACTTGGGACTTGTGATTCAAGACTGTGTTTACAGAGGCGTAGAAACATTCCAATTCATCAGCCAAGCTGTCAATCACAATCCATGCTAGAACTTCCTTAGGAAAAAACTCTTCACATTCATGCTAAACCAGTACACTTAAATACCCTGCATTTCTTTTTTCATCAGTAAGATAAAAACAAACAAACAAACAAACAAACAAAAACGGCCTAGTGGAAGGGTGTATGGCAAAGAGGTTGGAATTTGACGCTTTTTAAAGTCCTTTTCAGACCGAACCATTCTGTGATGCTATGGTTTTGGTTGGACTTAATGATCTTAAAGGTCTTTTCTGACCTAAATAGCTCTATGACTCTATTATTCTATAATTCTATTTTTGATCCAAGCTCTTTCTTCTCCTGGCTCGTCCTTTGCTGTGTACATCATGAAGATTCATTTGATCCCTCTCTGGGCTGATTAATTTAACTTATTTTGTAGCAAAATGTATTTAGTTTATTGCCAAGTTTCTAACAAATGTGAGTGGTAAACATATAGAGGGAGGAGATCATTTCACTTTCAGCAGTAACAAGAAATTTAAACTTCAACTTCATGAATATTTTCTTTATTGGAATTCAGTAGGATAATATGGCCTCCAAAATAGTTAAATTATTTATTATATCTAAAGTCAATGGCTGTAATGGAATAAAGCCTAATTTTTTTTTTTTCCTGTGGTACAGGAAGTTACATTATACAAGCAAATAACCCCAGTCAAACTGGATCCCTAGAAACTCTGAAATCAACTCCCAAGGAGCCTCCAGAGGCAGTTAATAGCTGACTAGAGGTGTATCTAGCTGATTTCCAGCTAGGGAGAAGATGCATAAGATAATAACAAAAAGTTATTATAATATAAATAATTTACAGAAAAAAACCTGATAAATCCCCCAAGATGACATTTGCAAACCCCTTAATGAAATCCTTGGACAAAAATTAGTTTTTCTATCATTTTCCACAAAAAAATCTCATTTTATGACAAAGAGTTATCATAGGAGGAGACTCCAGAAAGTCCAGATGTGGTTCATCCTCTCATGAGAGTAACAGGATTCCACTGTGATAATACTTCAATGAACAAACTCTTTCCTCAAAGGACTTGCAATTTAAATGAGCAGGGATGCAGGAATAATAATATTGAAATGAATAAAATGTAAGAGATTCCCATTTTCTTACACAGTCTGTCATTTGTTAAAAAAGTTGCACTGTTTCAAATGTTATGACAGTTGTAACCTGTCTGTTACGAAAATTATGCTGTTTGTACCAAAGTTTGTACCCTCAAAAATCTTATTCCAAGTTGTATACCCCTTCTAAAACCCCAGGTTCCCTCCCCTTCCGTCGGGCTAGACTGTCGCTCTTCCCCGCCCGCTCCTCGAACTGCTGGCCCCGCCTAATAGGAAAATCCAAGGACTTCCATGATGCACCGCTCCAAAACCGAAGTGCAGTTGCCGGCAAATGGACCCAAAAGCCGCGACCCAGCACCAAATCCAGGTAAAAGGGAGACACTACAACACCGAGAAGACTCTCAGCTACCTAAGGACTGAATTATGCTTCTGCCGCCTCACCATGACCACAAAGAGACTAGGAAGAAATGATGCCCCTAGACCACACGAGCCCAGTTGAGTTCCTGGGGATTCCCGCGAGGCTGGAACTCCCGACTCTGTGACGAGAGCAGCAGATTCGTCTGACACCTCCTCAGCGGTGGCGGTGGCCGGAATGAGAACGGCGACGGGAGCGAGAACAACGACAGGAGCGGCAAAAGCGCAGGCGACCCCTCGGGTTCCCCCTTGAAAGAGCTGACTAATAAAGGCTTTTCAAAGGAGCAGGTCTCCTGGCCCATTTATAACAAATATGACAAATTTTGACTGGGATGCTTGAAACAAAGAATGATTGTACAGTTCACTTGCTGTGACACAAGCGCTCAGACTTGGTAGATATTTACTTGAAATATATGAAAAATTATCATAGAACTTACTGAGTTGGAAAGGACCCATCAGAATCATTGAATGCAATTCTTGCTCCTGAGATCACACTACAGAATTTTCTGCTCCACCCCAGCTGAAAAACTTCCCTATACTAGCAACAGGGACAGAGGGGGCAGTGTGTCCTTTATTCCCAGTCCAATGGGTGAATATAATGTGGAGTGGCTTGTAGCTTCAATTAATATGTGATTTACAGCAGCAGATAACTGAAAACACCAGAGATGCTGCCAACCTCAGCTCAAAGTTAGGACACAGACATACAGAAAGCAGATTTCTTCAGATCCTGCAGTGAAAATACGCAGATGCCAATAAGCCGAAGTCCACAAAATGTAGTGTTTTAATGAAATTAAGAAAATTCCCACAAATTCCATAGCAGTTTTAAGAGAGAAGAGCTTTTTTGCCATTGTCAGGTTTGCCTAAATTTATTTTGGAGATTTTTCCATCATTAATTTAAAGCTAGTAAAGGAACAAAGATCAGCAGAATTAGCAATGCACTGGCAATTGCTGGAGCTGTAATTCAGTTTGGCACAGTATTGTTCAGTTAGCTGAACAATAAGGATTGTACTTCTAGCAAGAAATTGCACACGACCTATCTGTGATTTAAACCATGCTTCTCTCTTTCTTAAATAGCTATTTAAATACAAATTAGTGATTAAATTCATATTTCTTTACAATCAGAAGCACCACCATCTCTGCGTATTTGTCAACATTAGCATTAAAATCTTTCGGAAACTGTGAGCAAAGTGCAGTTCAGCAACAGTGTTGAACTGAACTCCAGTGTTCCACTAACAGATAACATCACTCAGATAATTTCTGCTGAGTTCCCCATCTATTTTATACCTAGAAGCTGATAACCAGGAATATGGTATCTCGTTGGTCAGCGCTGATGGTCATATATACCTTGTATGTTCAGTGACAGAAATACCTCAGGGTAGGGAGCAGGTGTGAATTATCCAGAAGCTGTCAGATTGGTTGAACATACTTGAAACAGCTGTGAGGGGTCCTGAACAAAGCACAGCAGTTGTAGTGAGAAAACGATTAGCATATGCATGAATAAGTGGGTGTGAAAATGCTGGCTGACAACATGCAGTGCGTACTGTATTCCAGCTGAGTAGGTGTAAAAAACATCCTCTTGACAAAGAAGTGTGAATTTCAGGGAGACAAGCCTGATGAAAGATAAAGATTTGTATTTATTTCATTTATTGAGATTAAAGACCTTGTACTTTGATGTTATTCTGCCATAATTAGGTGAGTTTTGCCCCAGCTTAAGGCAAATAACAAGCACAAAATAACAGGACAGCAACTCTGTAGGACTGAGAATCACAATGGGTTTTGAACCAGCTCTTTGAGCTCAAAAATGTAACTTTCTCACTGGTAATACTAATCAGTGCCTTCACCAGGCTACACAGAGGTCATGGCCCAGACTTCTGTATGGCTCTTTGTTGTATATGCCTGTTAAGACTACCACTAAAAATCGAAAGAGAAACTGAGCCATCCCTTTGCTGGAGATCATAACTGTCCACTAAAAAAGGACACTTAAAAATTCTGCTCCTGGGCACTTGAGGACATTTCACATTTCAGCTGCTCACAATTTATATTTATTTGAAAAATTGTGTTGCTAGGCAGTCTTTTCTAATAGCAATATAATGGTATTGCAGCTGGAATTTAATGGTACACTATTACACTTCAGGGCAACCACAGCACGAGTGTATCAATTCTGGGATGAGTCAATGGTGAAAAAGCAATATTGAGGTCATATTTTTCCTCTTTCTGTACATCAGAGGTATAGGACTTTTGGCAGAAATATAAAAGATTATTTTTCAGTGATCTAGTTTTATTCCAGACAAATTTCTCCATCTCTAACTTGAAGGTTTGCAATTCTACCTTGTTCTGTTCTCTGACAGGAGCTGTCACAGGGATATCAGAAGAGTTATCAACAAAGCAATAAATGACATGATCTTCTACCTCATTTGCCTTTGTTTTTAATATAATTTTTCAGCATGCCTTGGAACTTATTTTCTGTCACATATAGAGTGAACATGTGGTTGACATAATGTGTTGCAATAGAATACAATAAGACTTTTGTTGGTTCAAAAGCTAACTTTTAATACAGATTTTTTTAAAAAATCATCTGTTTTGCTATTAATCTTTGAGTTTTGCAGCTAGTATAATTTGCACCTGATGTAATTTTTAAATTGAGATCAAATCAGATGTCTTCCATGTTTTGCTGTAGCGATTCTTGCTTCAACACCTCATTTAGGGAGAAGAGACATCAGATCATAAAATTGGCCATGCTGGATCAGACCAGAGGTTTACTTAAGTCAATAATCTCTTTCCAATACTTCCTAAAAACTGATAGTAAAGCAAACCAGAATAGCAAGCAAATCTATGTTAATTTTGCTGGTTCACACTTATAGCTTTCAACAGTTTGTGCCTTGGAAATTTCTTGAGCTAATATTTGCATGTTTTTAGGTGGATTTTTCTCTAATTTCTTTATGTGACGATTTCTTGAATCCATGTAAACCACAAGCTGTTAAAGAAACAGCAAAATTTTCTACCTTGTTACATCCATGTGACAGTCTCTATACATACATATTTGTGTATATATAGCTGTAGGTATAAATAAATACTAAAATAGCAGTCACATAGAAAACAGAAAAAAATTACATATTCTTGCCATTGCTGCAATAATCTCCTTCACAGAAAATTTGTAGAGGAATGGTTGTCTAAGAAGAGTCATATAAACACTCTGCAGCAGGATAACTTCAAACACCGTAACCAACCCTTATGTTTATAGCAGCCTTATCTTTACTGCAGCCCTCTTCCTTAAAGACAGAGGCCTGGTGTCTCTGGGGTCCCAGGGAGGTAACCTCTGGCTACTGTCAAAGGTGTAGCAGAAGCCATAGGAATTCAGAGCTGGGTGTTACTTTCTCACCCCTTCACTGACCAATGCTATGCTTGCTTTTAGTTTTATGCATGAGCTTATTAGGTGTGCTATATATTCTGTAAACGCTTCTAATAAACTGGGTTTTGCCAGTAAACTGTATCGGTTTGTGGCATTCTCCCGCGACCGCGACAAAAATTTAAAAAAAAATAGCAAAATCTCAAGCCAAATTCATGCCCAAAAAGAAACACAAATCTCTACAGGTTTGATGAACTACATTACCTGCTCTGATCTGCATATAGTTGTTTAGGTTGGGAATGCAGTCATCACCACTCAGAGACATACAGAGAAAACATATTTTTGTAGTCTAGAGATTAAAGTCCTTATCTAAGTGACTAAAGATCTTCAGCTACTGTCAAGAGCATTCTAATTAATTGTATTTTTAAAATTTATCAATGGATAGCATAAGTGAACAGTCTTGCAAAGACATAAGGTATTTTAAACCTTTACTTTTTCAGAAGAATACTAAAGTGAAAGTCTGCTTTATTTTGTTTCACTCTACATAATTTGCTGCCTAATAGCTGAGCTTCAAAGACAGGGATGTCTAAGTAAGTACTAAGACAAAAGAAAGCAATGCTATTTCTCTGATTTATCACAGTTAAAATAGATTTTGCTGGCACAAGGCCACAGGTCTGTACTGAACTAGCAGTATAGGAGGGTCTCTGAAATGAGTACAGGACTCAAAACTGTGTAACAACAGCTTTTAATATTATTTGGAACCTGGTGAAGGTTTTAGGGCATTTGCAAACATTTGGTGGGAAGTCATGTGGAGCAGAGAGGTCATGCAAAGGAAATGGGCGAAAGGGAGAATGAAAGGGTTAAGTGGGCTGAAAACTGATGATGAGGAGGAATCCTCCACTACACATCACCCACCTCTCTGCATCAGGATCCAGTAAACTTTTAACTCCACTTCAGATATTCCTCTTCATAACTACTGAAGCTTTCAACATCACAGCTCAGAGTAAAGCACAAGTTTTCTGAATAGCATTTTTAGGTCTAAAGGGCATTTCTCTGTTAATTTTCTCTATGTGTATTGGTACAAGTACTACTAAGAAAAAAGGATAAAGCTTTTATTTAGACTGTTAAACATTAATTAAAGTAAACAAAGCATTAGTTTTGAACACAAGATATACTGTTTCTTTTTGCACCAACAACAGTTTGAGTGTAATGTTATCAAGAGAGATTTCTATCTGTTGAGTATAAAATAAACCAAACCAAAGCAAAATGGAATTTAATTAGATTTTATTAATAAAAATAAACTAAAATGTACATATAAAAAGATGAAATTACTATGAATTTCAAATTTTTGTTATAATGATTCCAACTCCTCCATTTTTTCCAAATGTCATCCCTGATTCTGTAGTTGTGTCATGCCATCACAAAGACATCCATTTAATCAAAAGCCTTCTGCACCTGGGACACTGCTAGTCAATATGTAGTAAACAACCCATGTCTTCCAATCTAAAGTGGGGACACTGTGTTCCAGAGAGATCCATTGATCTCAAATGGCAGAGTTAGTCTTCTTTTGTGAAAAGAATCTTTCAAATAAAGCTACTTGAGTGTTTGAAGGTGTGAGCACTTTGATGTTTCAAAGCCTCAATTATTTAGGTACTACAGAGCTGAGCATTGTGTATCTGCCAAAGTCTCGTTTAAAAAGCTCAGATGGCTAAGGTGTCATGTTCTTTTCAAAGCCTTCTGGTGACTGAAATTAAGAGAAAAGCCTTTTCATTTCAGTGACTCCTAAGGCTCTCTCAGCATCCACTCTGTTGCTCTTCAGCATGACACCATTAAATGCTTGCTTGAAATTTGAGTACATTGTCAACAGAGCAGATGGATTCTAACTAAGGAAGTGGTATTTATGCTGATAGACTGTGGTAAAAGAAAAATAAACAAACAACTCTCCTCCCTCCAGCTTCTGGTGTATCTTATTAAAGGATAAAATTCAAGTGCCTGGTTGAAAAGCAGTTTTACTCATATCATCACCTTTAATAATTAATTCAGTTTTGTCACCAGAATTGTATAAAAGCAAGTGTTTACCTCTTCTCAATTTACTACAGTTGAGGAAAGAATAATTCCGTCAGTGGTGAGTCATGCTGCTTTCTCTTACTATTAATCTGTTATCATTTCTATGTAGTCTCCTGCACTGAGCTGAATTAAGGTAATTCAGCAAGATCTGACCCATGGAGCAAAATGAGGTATCCAGACAGCAATGAGATCACCCTTTAAATTAAATGGTTGAATAAAAGCAGTTGCTTGAGAGAGGTAAAGAATAATTTACAGGTGGTATTGTGATTGTGAAGACACAAGTTGAACCCAATTTTTAGGCTCATAACTGAGGTATTTAGGGTAGAATGCTTTAGATAAATTACTTTCTGTTGCCTTTTTTTTTTTTTTTTTTTTTTTTTTTTTTTTTTTTTTTTTTTTTTTTTTTAGCTGGAAAGCTACAGGAACTTCCAGGGTGATTCAGACCTAAGCAGAGTAAATTGTCACTTCAGGAAATGTATTTTTCTATGTGGTCATAAAAATGGACTAAGGTACTAAATAAATTGTTTTAACTCAAGAGACTAAAATTCAGTGGAAATAATATTTGCCTTTGTTTTTGTTCATGAAATAAGATGTGCTTTCCCTGATTATAAAGAGGAAATAACATGAAGAAAGAAGTAAAACACAGGTAGAAGTGTTAAAAAAGGTGAAAGAGGTAAGAAGCACAAACACCTTAGGGTAGAGTCCAACTGTTAGAAACTGGTAGAAAATAGCAGCAGATCTGAAAAGACAGATTAATTACTCACTCACTCCCTGTCACAAGATTTTTTGGTATTTTTCTTTGAAATATCTTGTGAAGAGACCCTGAATGGACCACCAAAGTATAGGGTTTTCATGCAAGGTTTTGATAATGCAGAGGCCATAGGAAGTGAAATGAATAAAATTCATTCCCATTTTCTTACACAGTCTGTCATTTGTTAAAAAGTTGTACTGTTTCAAATATTATGCCAGTTGTAACCGGTCTGTTAAGCTGTTTGTACCAAAGTTTGTACCCTCAAAAATCTTATTCCAAGTTGTATACCCCCTCTAAAACCCCGGGGTCCCCCCCTTCCGTCGGGCTAGACTGTCGCCGTTCCCTGCCGGCTCCTCGAACTGCTGGCCCCGCCTAATAGGAAAATCCAAGGACTTCCATGGTGCACCGCTCCAAAACCGAAGTGCAGTTGCCGGCAAACGGACCCAAAAGCCGTGACCCAGCACCAAATCCAGGTAAAAAGGGAGACACTACAACACCGAGAAGACCCTCAGCTACCTAAAGACTGAATTCTGCTTCTGCCGCCTCGCCACGACCACAAAGAGACTGAGAAGAAGTGACACCCCTAGACTACCCGAGCCCAGTTGAGTTCCTGGGGGTTCCCGCGAGGCCGGAACTCCCGACTCTGCTGCGGGGAGAGCAGAAGGTCCGACTGACACCTGATCCTCAGCGGCGACAGGAGCAGCGGCGGCGCAGGCGACCCCTCGAGTTCCCCCTTGAAAGAGCTGACTAATAAAGGCTTTTCAAAGGAGCAGGTCTCCTGGCCCATTTTTAACAGGAAGGGCAGCTCTGAGGAACTGCCGAAGCTTCTCCCGTGTCCAGCGGAGCCAACGTCAGCTGGATCCAGAGATAGACCCGCCCAGCCCACCGGGGAAACTGCTAGCACCTCTGAGATAATGTTTTTAAGAGAGGGGGAAAAAACTCTTTGGAATGGTAACTACAGCCAGAGAGAGAGGAGTGAGAACGTGTGAGAGGAGCAGCTCTGTACACAGCCAGGAGGAGCTGCTCCAGACTCTGGAGCTCGGATCCCCCTGCAGGCCCTGGAGGAGCCCAGGCTGGAGCAGGGGGATGCCCAAAGGAGGCTGTGCCCCGTGGGAGCCCTGTGCTGGAGCAGGATCCTGTAGAGGGGGGAGCCCAGGCTGGAGCAGGTTTTGTGGCAGGACTTGTGACCTCACAGAGGACTTTCACTGGAGCAGCCTGCTCCTTAAGAAATGACCCTGTGTGTGGAACAGACATTGCACAGGGATGTGGAATGGGAGCAGAGATGAAGAACTACCTGCAGCCTGTGGGAAGGACCCACACTGGAGCAGCTCGTGCAGGACAGTCTCCCACGGGAGGGGACCCCACACCGGGGCAGAATGAGAGAGTGAGGAGCCCAAGCCCTGCCGAGGAAACAGCAGCAGACAGAGCATGTGGTGGACTGACCACAGCGTCCATTCCTCGTCCCCGTGTGCCTCTAAGGAGGGAGGGAGTAGGGAACTCAGGAGTGAAGTTGAGCCCAGAAAGAAGAGAGGGGTGAGGAGAAAGTATTAACAGCCTTTGAGTTGGTTTTTGTTTTGTTTTGTTTTGTTTTGTTTTGTTTTTTTCTCATTGCTTTACCCTCAATTTCTTGGTAATAAAATAAATTAATTTTACCTAAATTGAATCTGTTTTGTCTGTGACAGTAACTGGTAAATGATCTCCTCCTGTCCTTGTCTCAACCTGTGAGCCTTTTGTTATATTTTCTTTCCCTTATCCAGCCACAAAGAGGAGTGACAGAGTGGCTTTGGTGAGTGCTGGGTATCCAGGCAGGGTCAACATTGTTGTGGTGCAGGCCAGCAAGCTCTTCTCTCCTAGTGTCATTTCAGCACTCTATTTTCACACACAGGGCCCTTCGCTTTTGTGCTCAGTGAGTACTTGGTTTGTGATTGGAGAACTGAGGTTTAAAACATGCATCTGCAGTATTGCACCTTGGCAGCTGAGCTCAGATGCATGGAAAGAAAGATGATTATATTCATTGCAACAAAATTACTATCTGTTGACATTTTTGAAAGTGCTTATCTCCTATTCTTCCATGTAAATTCAAACTTCTCCCAAGAGAAGAAAAATGTCCGCAGATGCAGAATTTGTGCAACTTTTTTTCCTTGCTGACTATCATATGCTGAGCTTTGTTTTGGGTAGCTGAAAAGTGTTCTGATACTTCTGTTTACCTTTTCCATATTTTTATTCAAAACATATAATTTAAAATATATAACCATTTTTTTTCTTGTTTTGCCTCAAAATAATGACTATTGTTCCTTCTTTATTTTAAAGCCAAGAGCTGGCTAAGTTTTCTGCTCAATCAGTCCTATAACAGTATTTAACCCCACACAACTTTGTGAGAATTTGACACCTTTTTACCAGACAAGCAGAAACCAACATAACCGTTTAGATAATTAGTTAATTTGTATGAGTTTCCCAGTTCAACTATCTGTAGAAAATTCACTTCTACTTGAAAACACAAGCTGGGGTATTAAATTAGCTCAGTTTCTTTCTGATGTGTAGGGTAGGGGAGACACTCCACATCTCACTTCTCTGAGATCTCAGCAAGTAATAAGTGGATGACTGATTTCAAAAGATAAATGGACACTGCAAGTTCGTCCAAGCCCTTATGATGAGCAGCTTTATTAGTTACTACTTCTTTGTATTGCACAGATAGGTGGGTAGTCACATCATTATGAAACAAGTAAGATGTGCTCTCTAAACTGGATAAATCACATGCCTCATTTCAGTGTACCTCCCTTAAAACAAAAATCAAGCTGAGAATTCAGGTTTATCTATTGTCTCCTAGAAGAAAAGAAAAATCCATACTTTTGTTAGTGAGATAAAGCAACAAGTCAACATAATTTTAAATTATTTTTAGTTGAATTTTAAAATATAAGGTGGGGATAAAGAGAGAAAAATTAGCAGGAAGATTTAAAAACAGGGAAACATAGGAAATAATAGTAACAATGAAATCCAAAGCTAACTAAGAAGGTAAAGTAAATTTAATTTTTCTCATTTATTAAAACATAGTCAGGTCTTTGATGGTCCACATAATCTGGTATCCCATCAACTACATCCCCTAAAGATTTCTAGAACACTTTTTTAAAGTCAGAAGTAAGTAAATTATGGGTTTGTCTTTTAAATTGTGTTTTATTATGTCATTACTTCAAATAATGTCAGTGACTTGGTACCAGTTTGAATGGTTATGGAACATTTGTAATTCAAGGGGGTATGATTATCAGTGTATATTCTGGTATAAAAAAGACTTTAGCCAGATTACATTTTATTGGCTCATGAATTTAGATGCAGTTCCTTTAGCTTCATAACACAGCTGTCTGAGGGTAGATATATGCAGTCCTTCAGACTGGCTGCCATTGAAAACTTGTAGTGTAACCCTTGATAGTTTGCATTAGGAGGAACTCTACTGGTTCATGTGTAAAGATATTTTAAAGGAAAGAAAGGAAAAAAAAAAAAAAAAAAAGTAGAACTGAGAATTGAGAGTCAGACAACAGTTTCATAACCAAGATCTGCTTCTGAGTTTCATCCTGTGGGCAGAATGTGCTGGTCAATCATCTGAAGCCATTCAGTAGGTTTAAGCTTCCAAGCAAACAAACAAAACCTGCACTCTGTCTGACATGAAACCATTAATTTAAATGCCAAATTCATTCTTTGCATTTAATGTGTTTGTATTTAGATTCTAAAGCCATTTGCAAAGTAGGGGGGGCAGAAGCAAAGTTAAAAAGAATTCTCAGTGCCAGCAATTTTCCATCTATTAAAGCTTAAATGCAGCACATTCTGTATACACCTACGTGACTATCACACATGGCACAATAACTCAGCAACTTCAAATGATTTAATTGGCAAACTGCATGACTCTGAAAAAAGCCAGAGGAATAATGCAGAAGTTACTCATGTGAACTTGGTCAAATGGTTTTTAAAAGATGACAAAAAAAGCCTTCTTACGAAGGAAGACTCAAGTCATGCTTCTGGTTATTGTAGATTAGAGTTTGTAATATAAGGTGTACATTTCTGTCAGGACAGAGCTGAATGCAGGCACAACTTACTGACTGATCTAGTGGATTGGACTTAGTCAGCTGAAAGCTGTGAGTTAAAGACTTCCTTAGACATAGATGAAGATGAGGAACTAAAGGACAGAGTTTAGGAAAAAAACTAAAACCAAAACCAAACAAAAAACGGAAACCAACTAGGACTTATTTCAGGAGAGTAAATAAGTTTAGGATATATCAGAGTACTATGAAGTGAGAGAAAGTTTTAATGATTCCTTGCAGCTCCTGAGCAGCCTCTGCTGTTGTAGGATATTGACCACATTCACAGGAGATTTTGAGAGGTCATTTACTCAGTATTCTGGGAACTAGCTTGGACATAGCTTCATGTCAGTGATGACTACAAAGCTTAGAGTGTTTTTAATGAAAGGAGGAAAGAAATAGAACACAAACTTATCCTTTTCTCTCTTGACATGGGTGCAAAAGTTGTAAAAGGTCTCCTTAGTTCATATTCTCACAGAAAGAACTGGTTTAATGTGCTGTAATGCAGAAAGAGAAGGCGGAACGATCTCTAGTTAATGGTGACGGTAAAGGGCTGTAAAGGGTTTAACAAGATTATTATGCCTTCCAGTTTTTGATAAGTGCAATAATACATATTGAGAAGGCCAACTCTTTGGGGGAAGGCTTGTGAACTGGCATCTTAGTGTCTGTTGGGAGGTCTCAATGCACATCTCAGAAAACTCTGTAATTCATTCCCCTGCTGTTAAGTGTTATTAAACTTGCTTAAAAAACAAGTGTGTCATCTATTTTGTCTCAGGTGAGTATGAAATTGTGCTGATTCTAAATGCTTGGAAAATTTTAACTACAGTTTGCAAAATCCACAGAATTGATTGATTTCTAGTCCAAACATTGCACTAATGCTGCATAAGATAAATATAACATAAATAACAATAATAACAAAATGTTTTGGGGCTTTATTTGTTGTAGTTTAGATTTGTTTTTATTTGGTTCATGGTTTAGGTTTCTTCATCTGGTTTGTTGGTTGGTTTGTTCCTGGTGTTTTTCTGTTGGTTTTTTGTTGTTTTTTTTTTTTTTGGGGGGGGGGGGGTTTGTTTAGGGTTTTTTTGGTTTTTGTTTGTTTGTTTGTTTGGGGGATTGGTTGGGTTTTTTGTTGGTTTTTTGTTTGTTTGTTTGTTTTTAATTAGTGTGGAAAACCTACTAAAGTTGTAAGGAATAAGAACCTCTCTTAACAGGAACCCAAGTGGACAGATGAGTTTGGAGAGAGACCGTCACCCACATTACAAAGCAGCAAATGCAGAGGAACTTTCCCCCTATTCCTTGTCCTCTAAGATCCATCCTGTAGAAGCAGTAATAGAAATAATACAAACAAGGGTGTAGTTTATGTGTTGTTGGTAAAGTATTGTGCCAATGTAAAGTGCTATGCAGGTGTAGTTATTAGTATTATCAGGTGAGTTTCTCCTGGTATAAAAGAGAAAAATCGTATCAGTATAATTGCTGTGTCCTGAGTCTCTGGGAATTTGAAATTAATACACTAAGATTGAAGTTTAATGTAAAATACTGGGACTGTATCTACCTTTGCTGTGGCCTACCCACATTTTTTTAACCAGTTTATTATCCTATACCTTAGCATTTTCATTTATGTGTCTTAAGTTTGATGTATCTCAACTCATAGGCTAATATCCAATTGCAACCAGTGAGATTTAGGCATTTTCCTAAAATTTGGTAGTTTGCTGAAGAAAAGTGATCTAAAAAAATACAGCATCCCAGCTACTTAATAAAGTAAAACAAAATATTACCAGAATAGAATTCCTCACCATTAACTCTATTCATCTGTAAGTGACAGAAAAAATAATATAAAATCAAATAGGGCTCTTTTTTTCCTGTAAAGGTAACTTGATGTGATCTGTACAGCAATGTGCAATCAGTGAAGCTAAGGAGTACTGTGATATTGTTATAAAACGGGCCAGGAGACCTGCTCCTTTGAAAAGCCTTTATTAGTCAGCTCTTTAAAGGGGGAACTCGAGGGGTCGCCTGCGCCGCCGCTGCTCCTGTCGCCGCCCTCGCTCCTGTCGCCGCTGAGGATCAGGTGTCAGTCGGACCTTCTGCTCTCGCCGCAGCAGAGTCGGGGGTTCCGGCCTCGCGGGAATTCCCGGCAACCCAACTGGGCTCGTGTGGTCTAGGGGTGTCACTTCTTCTCAGTCTCTTTGTGGTCGTGGCGAGGCGGCAGAAGCAGAATTCAGTCCTTAGGTAGCTGAGGGTCTTCTCGGTGTTGTAGTGTTTTTCTTTTATCTGGATTTTGTGCCGGGTCCCGGCTTTTGGGTCCGTTTGCCGGCAACTGCACTTCGGTTTGGAGCGATGCACCATGGAAGTCCTTGGATTTTCCTATTAGGCGGGGCCAGCAGTTCGAGGAGCTGGTGGGGAATGGGGACAGCCTAGCCCGACGGAAGGGGAAGGGAACCCGGGGTTTTAGAGGGGGTATACAACTTGGAATAAGGTTTTGAGGGTACAAATTTTGGTACAAACAGCATAACTTCCTTAACAGACAGGTTACAACTGGCATAACATTTTAAACAGCATAACTTTCTTAACAAATGACAAACTGTGTCAAAAAAAGGGAATTTCTTACATTTCATTCATTTCAATATGATACTGGAACATGAGAAATTCATGTTTAATTTCCCTTGTAATTACTAGCTCAAAACCTGATCTTTTTTCAAGTGCGTTTGTTTGATTTTGTGTTATTTTGTTCAGGTTTTTTATATCTATAGGGGTTTTTTTAAAAATTTGTTTGTTTGTTCTATTGTTTCTCAAGTGATGCGTCAGTTGAAACACAAGGAAGTCAAGTGATTTGCCCAGGTTCGCCTTCCAGTGAACACAGGTGTGAGCCCCTTAAATGTGCAACTGTAGGTAAGCTTAGCCATTAAACACCAGATAAACCTCTTAATTTTGTTAAACGCTGAGTATAGCCATAGTAAAATGACAACAAGAAATTACTGTGTCTCAGCGCTGATTGGCAGCAGTCATCAATCATTATTCTGGCAAGGATCATCATTTTGTAGAAATTCTGGAAAGCTTGAATGGGATTATTTCAGATTAGTTTACCAATAACTGTCATGCCCAAAATCTCAACACAATAAGAACTCATCACTGGTGCCAATCACACACTTTGTGACAGCCTCAGTTCCCATCCTGAATAGTCTTTATCCACACAAATGCTGCAAGAGAATCACCAGGCCAGAGGGGTGAGGAGAAAAAAATGGTGCAAACCACCAAGAACAAGACTGGAGCTTCCCTAACAGTTAGGAAGAGGCTTCTGGGACTGTTCCAGAGAACATAGGTTCCACTTGGTCATGCTGCCAATGGTACAGAAATATTGGCGTAGAGCATGAAAAAGCAATAATTGCAAATGACAATTAATGTGAAGATCCCTACTGGTTGAGTAGACAAATAATTAGGCACATAAATTTATGGTAATAAAAAGACCCTGTTGTCACCATATTTGAGCACTAATTGGGGGGTAGGAAAATATAAGAAATTAAGTCACAGAGGGAATAAATGTAATTTTCAAGGTCTTATGGAAGTTTTCTGTTAAAATAAAATTTGAAATATATATGTTGCTGCCATGCCAGAACAGCAATAACCAGTAGATATATTCCAGAAAAGTGTCAAGCTTACATGCAGGGTCAAATTGAAGATACAGTGAAGGTGGAGTCTACGCATCATGGAAGTAGCTGGAATATGAATTAACTTTAAAAAAATATTGACTGCATTTCAGCCCTACATACCATAGAAAATATAGAAAGTAGGATTTTTTTTATCTATACAAAAAAAGCAAAGGGAACATGGGAAAAATCTTATAGGTATTGGAGACACATTATTTCCAATAGAGACTTTCTGAATCCAGACACTATCAGGACAATAAAGATCAATACTACTTGTTTTTCCACCAGAGCTGCTTAACTACGTCATCTGATTTTCCATTAACTTCACTCTGTGAAGACACCAGAGGGTTTTTTTCCTCTTCTAGGTCCTACAGTAACATGACATCAGCCCCAAGACAGAGCACTGTGTACACTGACCAGACTGCAGCAAAAGGATGTGATAAAGACAAGTTTGTTGTGTACAAAAAATACTGAAAATGAAATTTCCTTCTGAAATAATTATAATTATCTATTATCACGAATTATCTCCAAAAATAATGATCTGTTATCTCCAGTAATAGATAGAGCTGATGGGGTTCACAGACTTATGGATTTCCACTATCTGCAGAAGAACCCTCATAAAATGTATCATTGACAATGTGGAAATGCCACTGATTCAGACATTTAATTTGGCACTTTCCTTGGAAGAATTGAGAACAGCAAGAAATCATCAGCAAGAAATTTGCTTCTTTAGGGCCTAGGGCTTTGAAGGACAGTGGATATCTCACATCATGTTTATGTTTTTTATATAAGTGTATATTTCTAGTAAGGACAATAGATAGGTTTTGAAGAAAATCTGTACATTTTAGATTTTTTTTTCTGAGCCCTATATATTTCAGTCATTCTAGCTCATTTATATTTTGCCTGACAAGATGCAATAATAGTATTCACGTATCACTAAGGAGCAATAAAAGGAGGGGAAAATGAGCCAGGAGCCAAGCCTGGTAACAAGAAGGGCAAATATAGTGATGGAACCAGGACCAGCCACAGGCAGTGAATCCCAGACAGGTGCTCAGGGAAGAAATAGGCCTGAGGCTGAGCCAGAATCCCAGTCAGCAGGTCAGGGTCATCACTGTTAATGGCTGGGGCACAGGCATGTCTGCACTGTAGCCCAGACAAGGAACCAAAACCTCAGACAACAACAGTAGCTGCAAAGCCAGAGAACAGAGGCTCCAAACCAATTTTCTCACAGATTCTTCTTCTAAAAATGAAGTAACTACCAAATTGATATTCAAAAAAAATGTTTATTCAGCAACAGATTCTACTTAACCTTTTCTTTTAAGCTGCCCATGTGCCACACTAGTATGTATTGCAACAAATCATAAGTTTCTCAGTCCAATTGCTTCATGTCCTACTGCATTGCTTGAAAAGTATCACATCAGCTCGTATAGAGCTGAGAGATGAAATAATGAAGTAGTAGAAATGTAGAAATACCCCAAATTATTTTGCTGTTGATGTTGTGGTGGGCTTCTTGTTTGATTAGATCCTGTGTATTTATTTGCCTTGTGACACATATCCAAATTAATTTCACAGTTTTGAGATGTGGATATTGGGCCACAAAAGCTTGTGTCCCTGAACACGTGGCTATCTAAACCACTCTCTTTCTGGATGAACAGTCCTCCGTTTTAAAGCTGGTCCCAGCTTACTTCAAATGAAACCATTGCTCAAGACTATGAAAAAAAACACAAAACAATGTGAGAAAATTCACAGAGTAGCAGTAAGCCACATAACTGTGAAAAAAAAAATCCTCAGAAAGATTTCCGGTATCATGCTCTAACTGAGACTTCCTCATGATCCATTTTTTCCCCTCTTCTTTCTTTTCTTCTCTTTAAACAAAAAAAGAAAGGTCTATTAATGAAAGAGAAGATAGTTTACTGGCATATATTTTGCAAAGACTTGTTAAAAAAGACACAGCTAAAATATCCTTATATTTATTAGTAGCAGGGATTTTCCTGAAAGAGCTAAATTTAAAAAAAAAATCAACTTTAAAATTACAAAAATAATCAAGGAAAAAAAAATCAAGCCAAATATCAATGTTTTGAAAAATTTGCTTGAGCTAAGAACCTTCCTTTATTCACCTTAATGAATAAGCACTTATGGGAGCAATTCCCATGAAAGTTATAGGGGAAAGTTATAGAGAATTTATAGGGGAGAACCAATATGTCCTTTCTGCTTAACCAGAAACTTTTTTGACGATTCTAATAGAATGATCCCCTTCAGGTCTCAATAGTAGCAATTTTTACATGGCTGCACAGAGCCTGATTAATCCAGAGGTTTGGAGGTGAAAGGACATGGACATCAAAAATAACATTATAAACCTGGAATACAAGATGATTTGAAGTCAAAGGAGATTGTCTTTCTGGTTAAATCCAAGATGACCATGAGTCAAGTAATAGTCATGGTAATGAGGTGCATATGGGTGTTATATAGCAGGATTCACTAAATCTGATCATGATACCTGAGTGAGGGATAGGGCAACATTTTTAAAAATCTTTGGGTTTGTTTCAGGGTCTTGTTGGTAGGTGGTCACAAGTTTGACGGACTGGCATGTGTGACAAAGTAAAAGTCTTGTTTCGCATCATTTTGTTTTGTGGAGGTGGAAAATGGCAAAAGGAGTGTCTCCTTCATCAGCTGAAATGATCGTGATACATCTGTGATGGAAGCTCTCAGGGCAGAGGGGAGCTGAACACACCTCACTGAGCTCTGTGTAGGACACACTTAATGCTGCCTGCACAAAGGAATTTAATTCACTAATTGTGGTGATTAAAATACAGACTAGCTTTTAAATCCATGTCTCTCTTAAATAATATTCCCCTAACTCCACAATGTGTCCTTCAGTGCCTCCTGATGTGAATTCCCATCACTTCAATTGGAGACGCATATGGCATGGCCACAGGTATGTTTTGTTTTCACATTTCATAGCATCAGAGAATGTTTTTAGTTTGGAAGGGACCTTAAGGACCATCTTGTTCCTGACATGGGCAGTGACAATTTCCACTAGACTAGATTATTATAAATCTCATCCAACCTGGCCTAGAACACTCCCAGAGATGAGACAGCCTCAGCTTCTCTGGGCAATTTGTGCCAGGGGCTCACCCTCACTGAGAGGAAATTCTTCTTAATAGCCAATCTAAACCTATCTTATTCCTTTTTATAGCTGTTTCCCCTTCATTTATCACAACATGCCTTTCCAAACTTTTCCTCCTTTAAGCCAGTTTCCTCACACATAAGGAATTTAGTCCATAGAAGCTGAAATCCGTGCCAAGCCCATATATTTCACTTTCTGTACAGGTTCTGTAGTGGCTAGATATTACGTCAAATGCTTGCTGCACCACATTGCCCTCAAAGCTGGGTATCAGTAAGTGAAGCCCAAGGGTATGCTCTGCATGACTAATTTCAGAGAGGTAGTTTATGCCCTGGAGACTATGTTCCCAGAGGTGGCTTGTTGAGAGAAGGGCTCAGATACACAAAAAAGAGGGGTAGCTTCAAACATGCTTCTGTCCTCCATGTCTCTTTGCTTTTTTCTAACATGATTATAGCTCTCATTAAATACACTTTCTTAATTCAGTGGAAACAGTACAACGCTTATGATCATCTGTAATAGACACCTCATTCTATTTTGAGATCTAATACCTGTGCTATCTACCTATCAGACACATCCCTCAAGAGTTTTAAAAAACAGAAGGAAAATGGAATGTTTGCAGGCAGTTGTTATATAGTTGATGCTCCTTTTTATACAGTGAGGTTACATACTTAAAACAGATTTTATATAAAATCCCCTCTTATCCTCAGAGTATACTGCGACATAAAACTTCCATCATTAAGAAAAGAATGTGTAATGTTATGAAAAAATTTTCCTTGTTTGTTTTAGGAATCATTCTAGTTTATATGAGAAAGGAGAACAAGAGATATAGAGAAAGAGAGGGAGATGGTCAGAAGAAGCAGGCAGGCACAGAAGAACATTTCCATGGCCTAGATACTTACTTATCTGTGGGACACGGTAGTTCCACAGTCTCTTTTGCAATAAATTATAATTATGTGTGGGCTTATTCTTGTGGGAATGAGGCAACATGATCAGTTGGTCTGTAGGTGTATCTGAGTGTCCCATGATTTCTTTCTGAATTTCTTGACTGTTAAGAAGTGATGGTCTCAGGATAATTATGTACTCACAGATGACAATTAATAATAATAATAATAATAATAATAATAATAGTTACAGAGAAAGCAGATGAGATAATTGCAGTAGCTAGTAGCTAGATGGAACACAAACATATTTTTACTATCTGAGGTCCTCAGTGAGGAAGTCAAATACAACCATTCTCACTATCAAAGCAATTCAAAGTTCATAGGATAGAATATGGAGTTGGAAGGGACACACAAGGATCATTGAAGTCCAGCTCCTGGCCCTACGTAGGACACCCCAACAAATTTTACCATGTGCCTGAGAGCATGACTCTGGCAGATTTCATGCTGTGGCCACTCCCCTGGGAGCCTGTTCTAGTTCTCAAGCACTCTCTCGATAGAAAACTTTTTTTCTAATATCCAACCTAAAGCTCCCCTGACACAACTTCAGCCCGTTCCCTGGGGTCTGTCACTGTCACCACAGAGCAGAGATCAGTGCCTGCCCCTGCTCTTCCCTCAAAAGGAAAAGCTGTAACTGCACTGAGCTCTCCCCTCAGTCTCCTCCAGCTGAACAGACCCAATGCCCTCAGCCAGTCCTCATCTGGCTTCTCCTCAAGCTCTTCTCCTCAAGTCCTCTTAAATGCCAGAAAACCATCAGGACAAATGGTTTCAGCATCTACTGGATAAAAAAACAACAGAACTTCCCGGCTTTGTGTTATACTCAGCTTTTAATGGCAAGAATGCAGAAACCAAGACATAACCCTGTCTAAAGAGTGCTGACATCTCAGTGGTTGTTTACATTGCTATTGTCACTAAGAAGCATAAACCACTCCAGGTCACTCATAGAGGGACAAGAAAAAGTACTATTGCTTTTCTTGTAAAGTAGATGTGAAGATGGCAGAAATTTTTAACAGAATACAGTGCAAAGTCATTCAATAAAATAGGCACAGATCTGCTGGAAGCCAGTCTGCTTTAGCTGCAGTGTTTGTGGCTGTCATTGATGTATCCTCACTGTTTCCCTTTTTGGATAATCTTCCTAACTTTATGTCCATTTCTCTCTCTCGCTTTTTTTTTTTTTTTTTTTTTTTTTTTCCCTGTTGTAACACGGAAAGTCATGAAATTTCCGAAATTGCCAGTTATGGAATAAGCTATGATATGGTTCCTACTAACAGTCATGATACTAACAGCCTGAAATAATGCATGAGACTTTTCAAAAGTGGAAACATAAGTGCTCTTGTACAAAGTGTACTTTGAATGCTTTTTACGTTCCCTTTTCAACTGGGACTAACAACTATATTATTTCCATTTTTTTTTATTTAAAATGAATTTCAGTTCTATATGTTACATATATTTTAGGGTTTAACCCTTGTTGCATTTTCTACATAATATCCAAAACATTTTTCAGACTTTGAAAATGCACCGTGTAAGGGTATTTGTTTAATTTTGTGTGCATTTGCATATACATACCTCTGTGGAAAAAGGTCTGGGCAATAAAGGGCTCCAAAATGCAAGAGTTAGTATTTTCTATAAAACAAGTAGTTTGACTCATTATGTGGATAGATTTTGATTGCAACCAGTTGTCCTGGGTTGTAGTTTAGGATGTATTCTATCACCATCTTCAGTTAATGGCCAATCAATGCCTTTTGCATGACTCAGATGGGCCATAAAGGCCCTCTTCCATGACTCATCATCCCATTGTGAGATGCTCCGCCCATGGGGAAGAGCCAAGCATTCTCACCTGGATATAAACTGGGATTTGGGACAGTTGAAGCAGTCCTCACCCACTGGATTCCCAGAGGACCAGAGCTATCAGACCTTTCTACAAGATTTCTGTTTCAGGAAGACCACCTCGCCTAGACTGTTTCCATCACCCTGATCAGGTTGTATTCTGACTCTGTCAATGGTTTTTCTTTTTGTGTTTATTTTATTTTATTCTATTTTATTTTCCTTTTCTTCTCATTAAATTTTATTTCTGACTTAGAGCCTCTCACTTGGTTTGTTTTCAAACCACAACACCAGTATGGGAAAATCTGTCTTGTTCCTAAAATTAAACTTTTCAGATGGAAAAAAGATAATTCCATTCCCTCAAAATAGCCAAATACATACACACACACTCAGATGCGTTTTCACCTCCAACCCACAATGAGAAAGAGTCTTTTGGGTTTATTGTACATTTAACATCTGAAGATGGTTTTAGCATTATGTCTGCATCAGATATGTATTTATAAGCACATATATAGAAATACACACATACGTAAATATTGTCCCAGACACACACACACACGTGCCACAGAAACACATAGACATATATCATATGAACATCCTCATATATACATTAAGATTTTACCCACAAAAAATTATCTTCTTTCCTTCTTTTCTAAAAACTCACTTTTAGATCACAGATTGTTGTTTACAACAAAGCGGATATGTAAATGCAGAAAACAGATAATTTATTTTTTAAAATGGAGAAAGAAAAACAACTGGTGATTGCTGGGGAAAAAAGAAATCAAACAAATTAATCTTTTCAAGTCTCTAGATTTGAGAGGCTGCTGGCTGGACTGATAGAGGGAAGAGCTCATTATACAGCCAACATATATGGTGTCCTTATATTATAACTCCTGAAATACATTATTTTAAGAACCATTATTTCCTCTGTGTGTAATATGCTTTTATTATTTATGGTCAGGTGGTTTTTAACTGGGAGTAGTCTGAGTGCCTTCCAAAGGGGTTGGTACCACTTGTAAAGAGTCTTTGACTGATAATCAAAGAACAGATATTTAATTATATGCTCATATATTGCCTGTGTTTGAAAGGGGATCTGGGGAAGGGTTCATCAATATTCTTTGGGTAACACCTTGAAGTGTTCTCAGCATCCCATTCTGCAGAAGTGCCTCTCTTTTGCAGTAGATTAAATGACTTATACTGCTTGTGTTCCTGGTTTTTTTTTTTTGTTTGTTTTGACTGCCAATTTATTAAAACTAGAAAGTTGTTTATAATAATAATAGTAATAATAATAATAATAATAATACCTGCATTGAATTGCTAGCACACTTATGAACTTTAATGACAGTTTTCCTTAAACATTGGATTTTTTTTCTCTGTCTTCTTTTCTGTAGCACATGGGCAGGGGTATTATTTAATGCACTTCCTGCTAAGAAAAATCTTCATGCCTCTGTTACGAGTCCAGCCTTATTTCTTGTTCAGGGACAGATTAGTTTGGTTTGATTCTTTTGTTAAAATGAAATTCATGCCTTCTCTCAATCATGTTTGTTTTTCACAGATTCAAAGGCTTCTCACAGAGGAAAAGGAATTGCCAGTAAAGAAAGGCAGTAAAAAAATGCAAAGGAGCAGAGGGACAGAGCACAATGCCCAAGATGTGCCTCAGAAGGAAGTTAAGACAGATCAGTGTGTGGCTTCCAAATTTTGCTCCAGTCTCCTTTACCTTGATCTGCAGTATTTGCAGATCATATTTGCATTAGAACAAGGATGTCAAGAGAACTGATATCCCTGTGATACAGAATCTGTGGTGGACTGCAACTGTTCATGCTCTATGTTTTGAAATTGCACTTTTGAAATTGCACTTCAATCATTAGAAGGGACCATGAAAATTATTTGAGCTTCCTAATAATTTCTCAAAATTAAGGGGAAGAAACCTTTGTTATAAAGATCCCTTTCCCACACTGAACACTTACCAGCTTTTTTATCATTATGCTGCTGTTACTTTCTAGGCCAATGTGCTTTGTTCTGAACAATTATCAAGGTCCAAGTTTAAACATATTAATAAGAAATTTCTAAAATCTTACATCAGAAACTAATCCCATAGATTTCATTGCTGCAATTCTCCACCAAATGTGTGTCTTCCTTTCAATCTAGACCAAATTGACTAAACAAAGTATTCATGTCCTTTCCTTTTCTGCAAAGGAGTGGGTACCTGATTTAATTGTTCAACAGCACATAATATCTTGTATTCTGTGCTCCATGCTGCTATGGCTTCTTCTGTGCCAGCGGCACAGAAATTGCAGTTTCTGGGCCAAAAGAGAATAAAACTTTTATAGCTTCACCAGTTTAGTTTAAGACTAGATACACCAAGAGCTTGGAAATAGTAAAAATCCTACCTGACACAAACACTCACGAGCACGCACACAAGAACAAAATGTACAAAGATGGTGAGAGTTTTATGGCGATCCCTGGGGACTAGATTAGAAAGAATTATTTTTGTTTGCCACAATCAAAAGGCAATAATAGCCTGTTTGCCTTATGCCAGCATTTCCCCTCTACCTCTTTCTCTTCACCCTCAAACCTAATGTGCCATTCTGTAATGCCCATCATTCCTATAAGATTATAACAGAATGATAAATTACTTCAACTGATGCCCCAAAGATTGAAAAATAGTTGTTAGATATCAGGAGATGATTGTACACTGAAAGATTAATAGACATAAGGATTTGCCAGCTGTCCACTCTATTCAGAGAGAAGGAAAAAAAAAAATCACTTTGGCTGCCGGCACAAGATGTTCTACAAAATTTGCCTGGTGCCAGAGTCACCACACCAAAAAGTTGTTTACTTCATTTGGGGTTTATCATCTTTCTATCTCAATCTGGAATACCAAGAGTTGACTTGTTCAGGGGCTCACACCTTCAGCACTTCACGCAAATGTACTTCTTTCTGTGCAACTGACCCCTTGTGTGGGGTCAGTTTAAATAGCAATGCTTTCAAACCATAGATTAAATCAAGCCTCTCTCCATCTTAGCTCCCTTGTACTCTCTTTTGTATCACTCCATGTCTGGAAATGGAAACTTTAAATTCCTGCACGTAAAACAGTTTTTCAGCTTTGTATTAAAACACATGATAGCCTCCTTCTCACATTATGACTGGGGCATTTGGACTTGGATTTCTCATTCGTTGTGTTGGGGTTTTTTGTCAGCAACATCAGCTATGTTCAGATTCAAAATCAGTGTTATATAGACAGCTAACAAAATAATAGAAGAAAGGGAGTGTGGATAGATGCAGAAACAAATTAAGAGGACTTCTGTTCTTTGTTGGAGAACAGAAAAGAGAAAATGTTAGTGTTGTAAATAAATAAAATAATCATTTGTTTATTATGAAAATAGGTGTTTTGGCTGTTGTTGTGATTTCAATTTGATTTCCCAGCCAATGCACCATTTATGTCAAGGTTTCCCATTCGCCAAATTTTGTTTACCAACTGGGAGATAGGACTTTGGGAGAAAAAGGCGAAACAGGCACTACTTAAAAGTAAAAACAGATAGATTTTATTAACATACACTAAAGAAAAAGAGAGAGAGAGAGAGACAAAAAATGAGACATTCAAACACCTTCCCACCCTGCCTCCCCAACTGTTCACTTTCCTGCTCACCATGGAGAGAAAACTATGATTTTCAGTCAGTTGCCACCATTTAAACATGATCCTGCATGACCTTGGGAGAGGAGCCTCTCTCTAGAGTTATGGAGAACACGCCACAAGAAAAGGTCTGGCGGCTTTCAAGGCCACAGATCTGCAACTGCCTGGAATTTCTGCAGATTCTGGGCAGTCTCACCCATATAACAGTTTCCCAAGCTGTTTATGGGTTTTCTGCATGTTTGGGGTATCATTTTAAGAATGCTTTTCTAGTACAAAAAAAAGAAAAGGGATTTTCTTCTACCTCTAAAATCACATCTCTCTCAAAAGAAATGGAGACCCTTATTCTTTCCCAGGACCCAAGGACATACTCTATTCAAAATTCTCAATTAAAACTCATGTATATCAATATACACAACACTTTGGCTAGAACTTGCATACCCCCAAGCAGCATTAGGATATTACAAAAACAGTCCATTTCCCCATAATTCACATACAGAGAAGTCCGGTCAGAAATGTCCACCTCCTCCATCCCATCTTCCAAATGTCTTTCTCAGTTCTTTCATTGACTTTGTCTCCATGCTGTCTCTCTACATTTCGAATCACTCTGTCTTCCATGGAGGAGGGAAAAGGGTTAAACCCAGAGGTTTGTTTTTTTATTCTCCTCTCCAGCTGACTCCTGGAACTTCAAGGCCACAGGTGATGGTGGAGGGAGGAAGGGAGAGAAGAACTGCTCAGGAACGCTGATGGATGACCCTCCTCCACCCCTGGTCAGATTTAAAGCAACTCAAACTTGGATCAGCTCCCTGGAGCTCCGGAGAAAAGTTCTCAAAAAGCCTGTCCTCCTTCAGACCAGAGGCTTCTGGCAGAGGCCGCCGTGGTTCTGGCACAGGGCCGGCACCGCTGATCTGCAATCCTCCTCCTCCTCTCCCCATTGGAGAAGCCGGTGAGAGGGGGACAGAGGGGATACGGCCAGCCTCAACCACCCTCCCACAGGCAGGGCACCCCCCGAGGCCTGGCCAGGCCTGGCCCTGGGGGGCCCAGCCAGAATTTTTGACTGACGAGGTGATGTTAGCTCCTTGCCAGCTGGAAAAGGAAAGGACAGAGTCATTTGGGACTTCTGATTTAAGACTAATTTTTTTTCAGAGGCGTAGAAAACGCTCTTATTCGTCAGCCAAGCTGTCAATCACAATCCATGCTAGAACTTCCTTAGGAAAAAAACCTTTTTCACATTCATGCTAAACTACCACAGCTATATTTTCAAAATCCTTAGGCTATTAGATCCCCATTTGGACTAATTCCTTTCCATAAAACTGAAAGATGCTTTTCACGTGCAGTTAAAAATTCATGGATTCACCACACATGCACTGTTCACTACATGAGATACAGGGCAGAAATTTATAATTTTATACACTTCATGGTCAGTAAAGATAAAAACAAAAAAATGGGTTCTGTTAGAATATACAAGGGAGGTACCTCTTCTTCCCTTCCTCCTGAGAAAAATTAATATTTGGTTTACTGCAGAGCTGAATATAGATTTTAAGATGCCTTAGTGAGGATGAATTATAAATTGAGGAAGACATTTCTGTCACAGACTTATGAGTTAATAGAGAAAACAAGAATAGGATGGAATCATCATTTTCAAGATGGAACCTAAGGCCATTTTGTACAGATTGATGTTAACTAATGCCAAAGTAACAGGGTTTAGTTCATGGGAACTCCTGGTTTCTATAAGAGGAAATCTTCTGAAAGAGAATTCACTGGTTTAAAGAAGTGCTCACATCTGGAAAAGCATTATGCATAGTTAGCAAGTATGGAAGTTTGACATTGCTAATCTTGGCAAATGAAGAGATGTGAAAAATAAAATTGCCTGATATCTTAAGTATTCTTCAAGCTGATTATCTAACCTTTTCAAAGTGTCCTGGTTTGAAATAAATTAGGGAAGAACCTCCAAAAGGAGTCCCCTAAACCAAACCTCCACCACCCCTTCCTCCCCCCAGCCCTGGGTTCGGGAAGGAAAATACCTCGGAGGAAAGTGGAAAAAACCGGTTTATTGACAAAAATACACTCCCCAACACCGAATAGTGGGAAAAGACGGATTACTGTGACGATGGGGAGGGTGCTGACGCGTCTCTGTCTGGCCCGGGTCTTCTCCAACTTCTCAGGTCAGGTCAGGTCCGGAGCCGGTTCAAACCTTGGGGGGGGGAGGGGGAGAGAAAGGAAGGAGGGAAAAAAAAAACATATAGAAGCAGCGGGAGGGGGGAAGAAAAACGGCGGCAGGGGCAGCCGGAGAGCAGAGCGAAGCGAAGCAAAGCAAAGAAGGCAAAAGCAGCCAAGCCAGCTGAAGCAAGAGCCGAAAGCAGCCAAGAAGGAAAAAGGAGGCAGGAACTGCAGGCTCCCACCCAAGAGGGCAGGACTCAGCTGCGAGACACAACAACATATCCAAGATATGGGATGGATATATGGGATAGGAGGCAGCTCAACCCAGAACATTCCACCCCTTATCCCATATATCCATCCAATTAAAACTTTCATCTCACTTACTCAGACCTTTAGCACTTACACATTTCCGTCCGTCTTACTTGCTCAGACCTTCGACACTTACACATTTCCTTCTGTTTCATGTCTAACTGATCTAACACGCAGACAATGGTAGTAACATTCAGCACATATCAATCTTACCCCATATTCAGATCCCCCTGAAGTACACATCGCATTGTTCCATCTTTCTGCATTATCCACCATGTACAACCCGGTCCTTGAGCAGAGACAACTCCACGGATGGGTTTGCCCGTACTCGAGTCAGGGTTGATCCATACTGTCTTTCCCAAAAAACCTCTAACATGGGCCACTGGGACTTTATCTCCATCTACTACATTAAGGTGCTGGGACTGAGCAGGACCCGCTCGGTTGGTGGAACCTCGAGTGTTAACTAACCAGGTGGCTTTTGCTAAATGCTGCTCCCAGTTTTTTAAGGACCCAACGCTTTCAGGGTGGTTTTTAACAGCCCATTGTACCTCTCCACTTTACCCGCGGCTGGTGCATGGTAGGGGATATGATATACCCATTCAATGCCATGTTCCCTAGCCCAGGTTTTAATAAGATTATTTTTGAAATGAGTCCCATTGTCTGACTCAATTCTCTTGGGAGTGCCGTGCCTCCAAAGGACCTGCTTTTCAAGGCCCAGGATGGTGTTGCGGGCTGTAGCATGAGACACAGGATAGGTTTCCAACCATCCTGTGGTGGCTTCTACCATGGTCAGCACATGACGCTTGCCTTGGCGGGTTTGAGGCAGTGTGATGTAGTCAATCTGCCAGGCCTCCCCATACTTGTACTTAGACCACCGCCCTCCATACCAGACAGGCTTCATCCGCTTGGCTTGCTTAATGGCAGCGCATATTTCACAGTCACTGATAACTTGAGAAATGCTGTCCATGGTTAAATCCACCCCTCGGTCTCGTGCCCACTTATAGGTGGCATCTCTACCTTGGTGACCTGAGGCATCATGGGCCCATCGTGTTAGAAATAACTCTCCCTTGTGCTCCCAGTCAAGATCTATCTTCAACTCCCCTATCTTTGCAGCTTGATCTACCCGCTGATTATTTTGCTGCTCCTCATTAGCTCTACTCTTGGGGACATGGGCATCTACATGGCGAATCTTCACAGGTAGGGTTTCTAACCGGGCAGCGATATCTTTCCACTCTTCAGCAGCCCAAATTGGTTTACCTCTACGCTGCCAGTTCGCCTCTTTCCATTTCTTCAGCCATCCCCACAGAGCATTGGCTACCATCCAAGAATCAGTGTAGAGATAGAGCCTTGGCCACTTCTCTCTCTTTGCAATATCTAGGGCCAGTTGAATTGCTTTAAGTTCAGCAAATTGACTGGATTCACCCTCTCCCTCAACGACCCCTACGACCTGTCGTGTGGGGCTCCATACAGCTGCCTTCCACCTCCAACCCATCCCTATGACACGGCAGGAAACGTCGGTGAATAAAGCATAACGTATTTCCTCTGCTGGCAACTGGTCGTATGGCGGAGCTTCCTCAACCCGGGTCACTGGTTCTTGTTCTTCATCTGCAACACTGAGACTTTCACCTTCGGGCCCGTTTGTAATTACTTCCAAAATTCCAGGGTGATTCAATTTCCCAACTTGAGCGCGTTGTACAATGAGGGCAATCCACTTGCTCCAGGTAGCACTGGTGGCGTGGTGGGTGGAGGGAACCTTTCCTCTAAACATCCACCCTAGCACTGGTAGTCGGGGTACCAGGAGGAGTTGTGCTTCCATACCTATAACCTCTGAGGCAGCCCGAACCCCTTCATAGGCTGCTAGAATTTCCTTTTCTGTTGGAGTATAGCTGGCTTCCGACCCTCGGTAACTTCGACTCCAAAATGCCAGTGGTCGGCCTTGAGTCTCCCCAGGCACCTTCTGCCAAAGGCTCCAGGACAGACCGTGGCTCCCGGCTGCAGAATAGAGCACGTTCTTCACGTCCGGTCCCGTCCTGACTGGGCCAAGGGCTACCGCGTGAGCAATCTCTTGTTTAATCTGAGTAAAAGCGTGTTGCTGCTCAGGGCCCCACTGGAAAGTGTTTTTCTTGCAAGTTACCAGGTGGAGAGGGCTTACAATCTGACTATATTCTGGAATATGCATCCTCCAAAAACCTATGACACCTAGGAAAGCTTGTGTCTCCTTCTTGTTAGTTGGTGGAGACATCGCTGTGATCTTATTGATGACATCAGTGGGAATCTGACGCTGTCCATCTTCCCAGTTAATTCCCAGGAACTGAATTTCTCTAGCAGGTCCTTTAACTTTGCTCTTCTTGATGGCAAAACCAGCTTTCAGGAGAATCTGGATAATCTTCTCTCCTTTTTCAAACACTTCAGCTGCAGTGTTCCCCCACACAATGATGTCATCGATGTATTGCAGATGTTCTGGAGCCTCACCTTCTTCCAATACAGTTTGGATCAATCCATGACAAATGGTAGGACTGTGCTTCCACCCCTGGGGTAGCCGATTCCAAGTATACTGCACACCCCTCCAGGTGAAAGCAAACTGAGGCCTGCATTCTGCAACCAGAGGAATGGAGAAAAAGGCATTGGCGATGTCAATAGTGGCATACCACCTTGCTGCCTTGGACTCCAGCTCGTACTGGAGTTCCAGCATGTCCGGCACGGCAGCACTCAGCGGTGGAGTCACTTCATTCAATGCCCTGTAGTCCACAGTCAACCTCCATTCTCCATCCGACTTGCGCACAGGCCAGATGGGGCTGTTAAAGGGTGAGTGGGTTTTACAGACCAGCCCTTGGCTCTCCAACTCACGAATCATTTTGTGGATGGGAATCACTGCATCTCGAACTGTTCTATACTGCCGCCGATGCACTATAGAAGTGGCGACTGGCACCTGCTGATCTTCCACCTTCAACAATCCCACAGCAGATGGGTCATCCGATAGTCCAGACAGGGTGTTCAGTTGCTTAACACCCTCTGTTTCTACAGATACTATTCCAAATGCCCATCTGAATCCCTTTGGGTCTTTGAAATACCCATTCTGAAGAAAATCTATGCCCAGAATACACGGGGCCTCTGGGCCGGTCACAATCAGGTGTCTCTGCCAGTCCTTTCCAGTCAGGCTCACCTCAGCCTCCAACAAAGTCAACTCTTGTACTCCCCCGGTCACCCCGGCAATGGAAATTGGTTCTGCCCCAACATGTTCCGATGGCACCAAAGTACATTGTGATCCAGTGTCCACCAAAGCCTCATGTCTCTGTGGCGCCGATGTGCCAGGCCATCGAATCCACACAGTCCAAAACACACGATTCTCCCCAACCTTTACCTGGCTAGAGGCAGGACCCCTCTAAGCCTGATTATCTTTCTTTCTTTGGACATATGTCTTAGAGGTTCCCTCCAGGGGATCAGACATATCATCATCATCCCGGCTGCAGACAACTGGTGCTGCTCTCTGTTTAGTAGGACTTCCTCTTTGAGTCCTACCTTCTTTCAATTTACACACCCGTTGTGCCAGAGCAGCAGTGGGTTTTCCGTCCCAACTCCTCATGTCCTCCCCAGCTTCACGCAAGAAGACCCACAACTCGGTTCTCGGAGTGCGCCTTCTCTCCCCAACAGAGGTACGCCCGCGTTGAACACCAGGGTCTCTAATCTGAATGGCCGAAATTTGGAGGAAGTCCTCCCTAATCTCTTCCCTGAGTTTTTGTGATTTTTTCTAATATATTTTCCAATTTCTGCAGTCGTGTTTCCACAGCTGCAATCCTGGCGTGAGTTGGGCCATGTACTGAATTAGCATATGCTTGAAGTTTCCTTGCCATATCGAGCACGATTTCGTGTGTCTCTTCCCGCTTCATTATTGCTAGAGCAGAAGTGTATTCAGATGGTCCAAGTCGTACAAGTTTTCGCCACATCACGGGTGTATATGGTACTAAATCTGGGTTCTTAGTGTTTAGGTCATCTGAGAAGATAATCTCTGCCACTGCCATTTCTCTCAAGCGTTGAATCTCTTGTTCTATGGTCTTCCACTGGGTCTGCTGCATGTAGAGATCATCTGCACACAGGTATCTTTGTGCCACACTTCCCAGGACTTGTTCCCAGAGACTGCAAGGGGTAGCCACCCTCATCATTCTTTGGTCAATAACTCGATCATGTGACAGGGAGCCCAAATGCCTTGCTTCAGTGCCATCCAGAATTGTAGCTTCGCCTGCAGCATCCCAGAGACGGACTAACCAACTAATTATAGACTCATCTGGTCGTCGGGTGTAATCCTTTCTCAAACCTCGGAGGTCCTTCAGGGAAAAAGCATCAATAGTGGGTCCTGATCTTGTGCCAGCTGGTTGGACATTTGATCTTAGGCCAGTTGATCCAGCTCCCAATCAGGTGTCAGTTAGTTCGGCTTCTGATTTTACGTCAGTTTGTCCAGCTTCTGATTGGGTGTCCTCGGGAGGCCTTGAGGGTCCTTCACCTTCATCATCATCATCCTCTACTGGTCGATCAGTCTTTCGTGCTCTCTTTGCCCCTGCGACTGCCAGTGTCTTAGACTCCCTGTCTGGTTTAGCTGTTGGCCTGGAGCCTGGGATATTAGCTGCAGCCTGAGTGACTGGGGTGGTAACTAGCTTATCTCCCTGTTCCCTTTCTTTTATCTGCTGTCCTTCAGTATCTAGCAGAGTACGGTAAACATATGCCAGGGCCCAGCTCACTGCAACAATCCTTTTCTCCTTAGTATTACCACAGCACTTCTCTTTCAAATACTTCGCCACCTCAGCTGGGTTCTGAATTTGTTCAGATGGGAAGTCCCAGACTATAGGATCAGAAAATTCTTTTAAAATTTGGCCCATATCTTCCCATTTCCCATTCCACTCAAGATTTCTCTTTGTTGGCTTTACCCCTAAATCAGGAGTCTCATTAGCCCTTTTAGAAATCTCAGCTTTCATTTTATATAAACTGCAGACAGTATAGAAAAGACTTACTAGATTAAATGCCAGAAAGATGGTCTCTTTAACACTCAGGGGAAACTGAACATTCTCTAATAGAGATGGAAAAAATTCAAAGGAGAAGAGGGAAGACAGAGGCTGAAAAACTCTTCCCCTGCTTCTCCCCTAACAAACTGAATGCACCACCATAACAACGAACTATACACTTCCGGAACAGATTTAAGCATCTTAACAGCCCTTCTATAAAGCATCACAAGCAAGCCCAGCCCAATGAATATTCTGGTTAGTGCCCCACGGCCCCAAAAACTACGTATTAGTAGCAATACCAGAACTTTTTCTATATAAGGGAATAACCCTAGGTACCACAGAGGTATTAAAACCTCAAAAATCCCTGGGGACCAGAAATATTGGCAGGCTTTCACCCCGAATGACATTATGAATCCAGAAAAAAACATCCCAATACACCCACAAAACAACTAGAACCATCAAATTATTATTAAGGTTTTTTCACTTTCTCTGGCCCTTTCCCGGCCAATGCACCAAGAAATGTCTTGGTTTGGAGTAAATTAGGGAAGAATTCTAAAAGGAGTTTCCTAAACCAAACCTCCACCACCCCTTCCCCCCCCCAGCCCTGGGTTCGGGAAGGAAAATACTGCGGAGGAAAGTGGAAAAACCGGTTTATTGACAAAAATACACTTCTCAACACCGAATAGTGGGAAAAGACGGGTTACTGTGACGATGGGGAGGGTGCTGACGCGTCTTTGTCTGGCCCGGGTCTTCTTTAACTTCGCAGGTCAGGTCAGGTCCGGAGCCGGTTCAAACTTTGGGGGGGGGAGGGGGAGAGAAAGGAAGGAGGGGAAAAAAAACCAAACAGAAGCAGCGGGGGGGGAAGAAAAACGGCAGCAGGGGCAGCCGGAGAGCAGAGCGAAGCAGAGCGAAGCGAAGAAGGCAAAAGCAGCCGAGCCAGCTGAAGCAAGAGCCGAAAGCAGCCAAGAAGGAAAAAGGAGGCAGGAACTGCAGGCTCCCGCCCAAGAGGGCGGGATTCAGCTGCGAGACATAACAACATATCCAAGATATGGGATGGATATATGGGATAGGAGGCAGCTCAACCCAGAACACAAAGGAAGACTAAAGGAACATTTGCCCAAAGGTAGAATTTGCAATACACCAAATTGATAATTTAGAGTTTCTCTATAAACATTACCTCATGTCATTATATGTTTGCTAACCAAAAGTATCCAAGTTAACCAGATGTTACTGGTGTTACTGAACCTCAACTGCATGGCCTGTTAGGCAGGTGTGGTGAGTTAACCATGGCTGGACATCAGGTGCCAGCCAAAGGCACTCTTTCACTTCTCAGCTGGGCAGGGAAGACAAAAATATAATTAAAATTCATGGGTTGAGGTAAGGGTAAGGGCAGATTCCTCACCAAATCAGGCAAAACTGATTTGATTTGGGAAATTAGTTTATTATCAATGAAATCAGAGTAGGATAATGAGAAATAAAGCCAAATATTAAAACAAATTTCTCCACTTATCTCTCATTCATAGGCTGAACTTCACTCCTGATTTCGCTGATGTTTCCCACTCAGCAGTGCAGAGGATTAGGACATGGGGGTAAGGGAAGGTGGAATTGACTCTGTTGGGCCTGGGTGAAGCTTTCAGCATCTTCTCAGAGAAGCCTATAGTGCCACCTAATACTGAAGCCTTGCCATGCAAGCCAAACACATCAGAAGAAAAAAAAAAAGATTAAACACACCAGAAAGAGGAAGTAACTGAGTTCAAGAGATTTAATTCTTTAAGATTCACTAGAGAAACATGACCTCTCATTCTCTTGTTTTGACAGCTGCTTGCCGACTGACAGCATATCTCCACACTAAAAAGGTCTGCTAATGACTAAAAAAATTATTGCTCTGGCCAATCTTGGCATACTGCTATACTGTAAAACTCAACCAGTTAATATGTTTACCTTAACTCAAAGAAGTGACAGTTCAAACTCAGTCTTATCAAATTCCATGGTATTTTAGTGATTGGCTGAGGTTTGTTTGAACTAAGATCTTTCAGGCTTAAAACAACTAAAACCAAAATCCCCTGCATTATTGCTGCCACTGTTTGTAGCAAGCACTCTTGTGCACTAGAAAGAAGAGATACAGAACCATGTGAGAAGCAATGGCAGTGAATAGGGAAGTATTCAGGAGTTACATCTGGAAGTTACAGCAAGTTACATCTGGAAACACATTTCTTCTCTGTTTTTCTTTTAAGATTGATTTTGGGCAGTTTGGAGTATTCCACTGGGGGGGGAAAAAAATAGCTGGATGTAACACTTATCATATTTCTGCCTTTGGCCTGTTGTTGGGCATGATTCTGACAAGCACAGCCTGAGGAAATAAAATAGTCCAATTTTCACCAGTTGTTTGGTTTTAGTCAGTAAAATAGATGTCCTTAGCACTGAACTCTTATCCAATTTGGTGTCATATGAGACTCACAGAGTACAGATGGACCACTAGGTCCTCACTGACCTCAGACTTCAGGTTCTAGACTAAGTGGATAATTTCTACACTGCCCATCTAAAATCTGTCTTTTAGGAAAATACTGATTATATTGTTGCTTCCTAAAATAGGATGGCATTGAGAGCACCACATTGCAGACATAATCTGAATATTTCCACTCATACAAGATTATGAATGTGTCCAGATTCACACACACAGGTTTATAACACCAGGAGCATGGCTGAGGCTGTATTCATGAGGCTGAATCATGTCATAACAAAGTGGGCTTTACCTCAGAAAACACCACTTCATCTTTCCTCAGGCACTGCTTCACTCAACTCACATTCCGTTTTGCAGGTGTGTCTGATTTAGAGTGTCTGATTTTGTTAAAATATATTTGCTCCTGATTATATTTTTTCAGAAAAACTCCCTAAGGGAAGGCCTCACTCTTTGTGCCCCCTTCCATCGTTTGCAGGAAGCCCTGGATGTTCAACAGGACAGAAGATACAAGGAAGGCTGGGTTTGGTGGGTTTAACACTCCTCTGGAAGCTTCAGCCTCAATTTGGTGTGAACACAAAAGCTCTGTGCTTTCACTGCTCACTCAACAGGAGATGGTATTTCCTCGCCTTACAGGGCTTTCACAAGATTTAATTCATCAGTGATCTGTGAGGGACCACTGTAAGGGAGTTTTTGCCGGCGTGAGTATCTCAGAAAGGCCTAAATAATTTATCCCCTGTTTTTTTTCTTTCACCCAGTAGGCTTCTCTTTAAAATGCTTCCAGTCCTTTAAAGTTTGGGAGCACACTGTACTTGTGGAAAGAAAAAAAATTTACAGAGAAAAAAATGCATAATGTATGATAATGTTGAAAGTAGCAAAAATTAAAGTAAATGGTCTGATACAAAAAGGGTTTCAAACAGGATTAATAATTCTGCAATTTGTTATACAAAGTCAATTTTTCCACTTCCAAAGCTAAGTTGCCTGGTGGGGTTTATTGGCTCACTCATTATTAGGTATATATCACTTTTATTGTTTCACATTTTTATGTGTTTATTAAAAAAAAAAAAAAAAGAAAAAAGACATCATTCATGAATAAAACATTTTTGCTCTAAGCTGCCATATATGAAAGTTGGTCTAAGAGCCTATACTCTCTTTTATTAGAAAAGGGAAATACATTGTATATTTATATATTTATATATTTATGGGTTGGTCTATGTTGGAAGGCTTTGTGTGTTTGCATGCATATGAACATATATATGCATATGTATATATGGTAATATGGCAAAATGTGTATGCTTCTATTGTGTACCCCATTACCATATATATACACACACCACTCTTCGAAAAAAGAGTTCATGATACTAAGAATTATATGTTTTCTTTCTGATAAGCCTTCCAAACCCTGCCCTCTTTTGTTCCATTAGACTTATCCTGGATGACATATTTTGTAAATTTTCCTTTCCCCTTTTTCTTTATCCATTGAGTTTCTTGGGTGCTCATAATCCACTCTGCTAAAGCCCCATTCCTCTTCTAATCTGTGGCAGAGTGGCTCCTGTCCAAATGTCACCTCAGAACACTAGACATGATTGAGCAGCCAGGCTGCAGTCAATGTGCTGCCGCAGATGATGTGAGGAAATGTTAACTTGATAGATAATAGTTTTATTTTTGGTCTTCTTAATCACTCTGCACCTGGTAGGAGTTTTATATGAACAGATAAGTAGTATGAAGAGACAGATAGAAATTGATGGGGAACATTTTAATGTATGAATGCATTTATTTATATATTTATGAAGAATATTTGGGTGCAAGGATTTTTATGGGAAGTTTTACAAAGATTTTCTTTTTTTCTTGCTCTTCCTTCATCATATGAAAGCTAATTTCCTGTTGACAAATTTGGACTGGAGTTTTAGAATTTATAGAAACAAAAATTAAAGAGATGTCTAACAAACATAATTTCATTTGATTTGAGGGAACATGCTCTTCTAAAAGCAGCTTTTGAAAATGTAGATTTTACTGTGACCTAGGTCTTTGACCTTAAGACTCTGTCCTCTTTAGTGTTGAGAGGTAAATTACTTTTGCTAACTTCATCTATGACACCACACAAATAACTCCATAAATGCTCCATAATTGTGCTGTGATTATATAGTTATTGCTGCACATTGTCAACAAAATGATCACCCTGAGGCCCCATAACTCCAGAGTCTGGCACATGGTAATTAGCTAAGAAAGGACTAGGATGTAAGGGGCTCTGGAGGAACTTTTTCAGCACACACACAGGGAAATTAGCATGTTGAATGGACGTCTCTGAAGAGAGCAACTGTGGAGACTCAAGCAGAAGAAACATTTTGAAAAACATTTTGAAAAATATGAGACACAAATTTAATGGAGGACTAGAGGAATTATAAAGGAAGATAAAGCAAGCTAAGTAATGTCACAGTCCACTGCCTCATAGCAAAAGTTTCTGCACTAAGTTGGCACTCTTCATCAAAAACAAGGCTAAGGAGGATTTTGTCCCAATAGGAGCTGGCTCTCTTTCATTTTTTACATTAATACTTTTTGCTGCTGCAGTCAGATCTGAAGAGGAGATCAAAAACTTATGAGAGTTCTCAGATGAAGACTTTATAATATCTAGTGGATATTTTTCAAGTCTATTTGGAAATATGGTCTGGTCTGTCCAGACACTGGACTAACTGATCACAGTGTCCTCTTTTTTAAACCCAAGACCATGAGTGTTCTGCAATTTGGCCCTATTTCCCTACTGTGTCTCTAAGGTAGACTGAGTACTGGAGACATCTATGATGACAACCAAAAGTTGTTTTTTTTTTTTTTAATCAGCTAAGATTGCATGGTTGGGAAGGCAAACATGTCTTGTACCATATGACATGTAGATGGCTTTATCACATCATGATTTGCTTGGTTCTGCCTGCTGGGGAGCTAACCTTAGAGACTGGGAAAAAGTGGGCCATGGGCTTTGTTGCATTTTTGTTTGAGGATTTTGTTCCCCCTGTTGCATGTTGAGGCCATACCTTGAATCTTGGGTTCATTTCTGAGCCATTCAAAAGAAGACAGACACTGAGGTGCTGGAGTGTGTCTAAAGAAAGGTCACAGAGGTGGGGAAGGGTCTGGAGGACAAGCCTGATGAGAAGCAGCTGAGGCAGCTGGCAGAGGCTCAGCCTGGAGAAACAGATGCTCAGGGGGCCTCTCATTCTGTAGTGGGATGGGGGTCGGTCTCTACTCCCAAGTGACAAGCTACCAAAAAAGAGGAAAAAAAGACTCAAGTTGCACCAGCAGAGGTTTCGATTGGATATCAGGAAAAAAATTATTCACTGAAGGGGTGACATTGGAACAGGCTGCCCAGGGAAGAGCTGGAATCACCATGCTTGGAAGTATTTGGAAGGCACTGCTGGATATAATGCTTGAGGATATGGTTTAGTGGTGAACATGGTGGTGCTGTGTTAACAGTTTGTGTCAAGAATCTTGAAGATCATTTCCAGTCTCAGTGTTTTTAGGATTCTAATCTTATCTTTGTTAACCTCAGAGGCAGTTTCTAAAGTTGGATTTTGATGTTTTTTTTTTGTTTTGTTTTTTGTTTTTTTTTTTTTTTGCAAAGTGTTTTAACTGAACAGTGAGGGTGTAGAAGTTGGAAGTAAAAAAGGACTGGTGTTATTCCTTACTCTAAAAACAGAATGGTATTTTGTAAAAGTAGAACAGTTTCTACTCCTGGGACACCCATTTCTGTCCTTAAACAAGTTATATATCTGGAGCAATACTGCCCATATTGTTATTTTCTTTTACTATCACTCTGTCTTTCCTGCTGGCTCTGTTTTTCAGACTTCAAGCTCATTATGTATAATCCTGAAACTTTAGACTCATAATAGTTCTGGGTATTTCTTATAGGCCTTACTTGCCTCGACTAGTACATTTTCTAGGTTTAATTATAAGTGATTTGGACAAGATCATGGGGAAATATTTTTGCATAACAAGGACCTGAACCCAGGTCTGCAGTATCCCAAAGTTCTGCCCTAAGTGCTGACTCATCCTTCCTCCCACACATTATCCCTTAGCCCTTGCTGCTTTTGGCACAGCTGGTTCCTGTCCTTATGCCAAGGGAAGAGGGCACACAGAGGACAGACAAGGGTAGCAGATCCATGACACTCAAAAACACTCTTGCAGCAAGGGGTTTTTACAGTTGCTCCTTTCAGGCAGATTTTTGGTTGCTTTTCCTCCCCTCATTAGCACAAAGCAGCTGGAGTTGAGGTCTTGGCTTGACCCCAAAGTATGGTCTGTGTGAGACGATAGCCAAGAATGAACTGCTCAATTGCTCTCTGCAGTGAATGATTACCTGGTTGTTGTACGTTTTGTTCACCTGTTATTGAAATGACTTGAAGTTAAACTTTGAGTGGATTAACTACTCATAGGCTATGCAAGTTTCATCATCAAATTCAGCAAATGCTCCTAAAAAAACTTTTTTGGGAAAATGGAAATATCAATCAAGATGATAACTTGCACAAGATAAAATATTTCAAGCTAAATGCATTCCTGTAATGTATCCAATGACTTCTCGTAGAGCTGCTGCAAAGATGAATTGGTCTGGAATGTATATGTTGAATATTTAATGCAAATACAACATGCCATAAGTGCATGTCCTGCAGGTAAAATGCAATTATTCTAATTATGCTGCAATTACTGTACATCTACAGAGTAAATTACCTGTTTATTTGGATTCTGTGCTATAAAATGTTCTAATTCAGTCTTCAAAGCCATGCAAATCAGTTTACTCTTCATAAGAACTCCAGATATTTTGGTTAGCAGTCAAGACACAGTTCTAGGGTACTGACACATCTTTTACCTCTTATTCACATCTTGGTATCTGCTTCCACTTACCTGAAGCTAGCTATGATTTATTTGATAGATACAGAAAGATATCTACAGCCTTTGCCTCAGCAATGGGTAGCAGTGGTTCTGTTGCTAAGGTATCTGTATGTCCAGGAGGACTGTAGCGCACTGTGGTGGTTGATTATTGTGGGTGCAGATGCTCAGTGCTCAAAGATGCTAACTCCATTTTGTCATGCACATGGCTGGAAAAGGCACACAAGAAAATGGACCACAGCAGAAAGGATAAGGATACCAGTGAGGGAGGGAAGTCATATGAGAAAAGATGAGAGGCCATCTGGGAGTAGTGTAGAATCATCAGGAATGTAACCCTTATAGAAGTCATCCTGAAGGCAAAGGGTGCTCGTATAAAGAGTGGTGAAATTCTTTCAGCACTTTGTATTGTGCTAGGAAAAGTTGTAATAGATTTTTACCATGTTAGTGGTGAAATGCAGGAACAGGTTGCCCAGAAAGGCGATGGATGCCCCATACCTGCAACCAGTCAAGGCCAGGTTAGATGGCTTTGAGGAAACTGATCTAGTACAAGATGTCTCTGATCATGACAGAGGTCTTGGAGTAGGTGACTTTGAAAGGTCCCTTCCAACACAAACAGTTTTATGGTTCTATGATCACTATGATCATGGAAAGGTCAATGTAAAGGGACCTCTGGAGATAATCTCTTCTAATCTCCTGCTTAAAACCAACAAAAAGTGATGTCAGACATGGTTTTGTCCAAACAGGCGCTGAAAATATGCAAAAATGAAAATTTCATAACCTTCCTATTACCCAATCTGAACCTCACAAAGAGCATTGTTTCCCCACCATCCTTCACTGTGTTTTCTCCACTGTTGAGAAGTATTGACTCTTTGATCTTGAAAATTATCCCTAAGGTCGTTGGGGGTAAAGATTAGGGAGTACAGAATTAGAATGTGTGAAAGTACACAGGAGGATGATGTTGGCAGAGAGCAATTACAAGACAAAACACTTCACTGTATTCTATGTTCATAGGTAATGTCAAGATACATACACATATGTATGTATAACCTACATGTATCTAGAAATAAAACTGTAGTCTGAAAGATACAGCATTGGGTGAAGAGGCTCTGTCAAGGTCCACAAACATATGCGGGAGACCTGATGGTTCGTTTTAAGGATCTCAGAGTGCAAAAGACACAGCGGGGGACAACTCAGTTTACTCAATTAAAAATGCACCTTTATTTAGTGCCACCAAAATGTGATAGTGGGGAGAGAAATAAAGAACAGTAAGAAAAGACAGAGAGAGAGGGGAAGGGGATTATAGCTACCAATGTGGAGGGACAAGTCCTCGAGGCCAAGATGCCTATAGACATGATCTTCTCCAATGGGGTGTACACAAAAGTGAGCGGGGGTCTCCAGAGTTTTTATAGGTTGGTCAAGGCAGGAACCAAAGCGAGTGGCACAGAGCCAAAGCACGAGCCACCTGTGTTGAGGTTGGGTGCTCAGGAAGAAGCTGCACACCGTAAATGTCCCTACTCTGGTATGGACAGACTGGTTTGGGCAAGTAGCCTTGGCTCAGTCCACTGTGACCAGTTCTATTGTTCTTGCACTCCGTTCTCATGGAGATGCATACCAGACCTCTGAGACTTGGCAAATGTTCCCCCTCAGCCAGGCCAGGGGCTCCTTTCAGAGTCTGGGGTCTCAGTCCTCAATCTTTGGAGACAGTCGAGAGGCATATCACATCCTTGGACAGACTCCAACAGGCTCCAAAGTCTAATTTCCTCTCTGCCAGTGACTGATGGGTAACCTTGATCAAGTTATTTCTCTGCATAACAGGAGCACTGAGGGAAATTCTCTAAATAACTGCTTTGAGCCATAACAATGAGAAGAGCTAGGTCCTGTAGTAATTATTGTTATTACATACTATTATGTGCTGTATATCATACACACAAAATAATACATTCCTTTGGAATCTATCACCAGAGGTCAATAAATTCTTCTCCCCCCACCTTTCCACTTTTTTTTTTTTTTTTTTTTTTTTTTTTTTTTTTTTATTCTGAGATTGGAGTAAAATGATCTGTTTTTATTGAGCAGGTATCATGGATTCCCTTCACTCACGTCTTTCTCTCTGT
This sequence comes from Sylvia atricapilla, assembly GCF_009819655.1. NCBI lineage: Eukaryota > Metazoa > Chordata > Aves > Passeriformes > Sylviidae > Sylvia > Sylvia atricapilla. The sequence continues at coordinate 63,807,377 of NC_089174.1, forward strand.
CTGGAAAACTCTCTGAGGCTTTGTTTTCTCCACTCCAGAGCCAAGGCAATTCAATTAAGACATCAAGCCAGCCTGAAACGGAGGTCTCTAAGGTGCAATGGAGACAATCTTTTAAGTCCTGCAGAAATGAGTGTCTTTCTTATTAATTTGAGAACACAGTGGTTCTTCCTGACCCTTTGGACCCTGCATTATATTGATCAAAGTATGTAGGCATTTTTCCTTGGATAGATACTTGAAGATGAAAGCTGTTTTCTAAGGCTGGGTTATTTTCATTGGGAAGATGATGCACACTGTAAATTAATAACCAAAATTTAAATTCACAAACCAAAATACAATTAGTTTTTGATTTTTCACATTTAATATGAAATATGAAATATTCTTGTTTGTCCCATGGTCTGTGTTTAAATATTGAATTGAATGCCCTATTGAAAGATTGTTGATTTGGGGTTTTTTTAAATATTTTAAAAATCTGGTCCCAAATACAGTATCCTTGGTGAGTTTTTAGAGACTTCTGAAGTAATTCATGCCCCACAAATAGAACTTTGACACTAAATTATAGACTCCAGTGACTTTTGTACTAAATGAAGTTTTACAATATATTTTGTTACAAAACAAGATATCTATAGGGTTTAAGTAGTCTTATATTATTTCTCGCCAATTCATATCTTCTTTTTTGTTTTATGTTCATGTTTCGTTTGGGTCTACCTTTTTCTGTGTTATTATTTATTTTATATTTATCCGATGAAGTTTCAGGTTAAACAATGTAGCTGTTGGTATAAACATAGTAAGAGAAGAAAAATTAGGCTATTCTTGGCCATATAAAAGAAAAATAAATAAAACAACAGCAAGCAAAAGAATGCAAATTTAATATGTTTATATTTGGAAAGCTCTGGACTATTTGTATTTTATAACACAATACTACATTTAGCAGTATGGCTATGGTTGTGTCAAGGTTTCATTCTTCATATTCCACCATAGGTGATTGATGTACAGGCCTTTCACTTCCCACATGGTCAATACACACTCAAAACAATTCTTAGCAATTATTTTCTGAGGTTTTTTATCTATCCTCTGTATACTCCCTCCCCTTCTACTCTCCCTTTCCTGCTGTCTGCTGCATCACATTTTTGAAGATTTTCATATCAGGCCTGCAATACTAAGCAAAAGTTCTCCTTAAGCACTTGTTCTCCTTGGTCTTCTATAACATTTCTGGTAGGACCAAAAGCAAGAAAGGATTATGACATGACCAAATGTTTGTGAAATGAAAAGACATAACTCTGTGTAACAAGTACATCTTGTATATACAACTTCCTTGAAGTGAAAGAATAGCTAGTTAATAAATCTATTTTTTGCTTTTAAAATTACTACAAAATATTTCATATTCATATTGTCTGTCATATGTAAGTTGAGGTAAATGCTTATAATGGACCAACAGAAATGTGTATGTGAGGTAACTTATACATATGTTTTTCTTTTCAAAGCATAGAAAAGATCCTAGAGGAAGGAAAGGTATTTTCTGTTAACAATCGCGTGTTTTGAAATGTTAGAAGGTAACCTCCTGAAGCTGAAGCTGAGCAGTCCTTTGGCAGACCATCCCATTATTATGTACAGATATTGTTCAAAAGTTTCAGGAAATGTGAAGTATGCAAAACATATATTTTATGGTTAAGTAGACATCTAGAATAATTTTGGATGAATTGCAGTGATATGGAACTAAGTACAAGTATTGCACAAAATCAGAATCAATCTCAACAAACATCTACCCAGACTTAGTCTTACGACTTATTACACCTGGTTTTGAACATGATATGTAAAAATTACACCCATCTCTTTAGTTTAATATTTTATGATTCTTTAATTTGAAGACTGATCAATTTTCCAGCTCTCAGATGAAATTGTGACTTTTCATAGATTTGAAAAAGGCTAAAACAAAACCTTAAACAGGTGTTTAGTGCTTCCTTTTCATTTCCCCATATTTTGGTTAATGTTTGTGTCTATAATGTAGTGATGAGAGGAGTTATCATAAATCTTCCCACACCCTTCTTTTCAAGTTAATTCACAATTTATGTTCATTTGCTTCTAATGAGATGATTAGAGTGGAATCAGATCAGATCTAATCTGCAGTTAAACTATGAAGTTATTTTTCCCCCACAATGAGGTTGTAAAACCAACATCAAGCTTAAACTACGTGGTTGTTTTTTTTTTTTAACTTCAGTATTTCTCAACTGCAAAACAAGCCAACTATTTGAATACAGTAAATGATGACATCAATTTAGCAGCTACTTCTGGATTACATAAGTTGAACTAGAGCTGTGTTAATATACTATTCAGAGATATGTTCAAATGCGCGTTGAATTTCTTGGAGTTTCTCTTGAAATATTGTTTGCTGAAATATCACAGAGCCTCCATATTTGATAATGGAACACTTTTTTCAATGTTTGTCCTGGTTTGGAATAAATTAGGGAAGAACCTCCAAAAGGAGTCCCCTAAACCAAAACCTCCACCACCCCTTTCCCCCCCCAGCCCTGGGTCCGGGAAGGAAAAATACCTTGGAGGAAAAGTGGAAAAACCTGTTTATTGACAAAAAAACACTCCCCAACACCAAATAGTGGGAAAAGAAGGATTACTGTGATGAGGAGGGTGCGACGCGTCTGTTGCAAGCCCCGGGACTTCTCCAACTTCTCAGGTCAGGTCATGTCCGGAGCCGGTTCAAACCTTGGAGGGGGTGGGGGGGGAGGAAAGAAGGAGGGGAAAAAACCAAACAGAAGCAGCGGGGAAAAAAAAAAAAAACAACCAGCAGCAGGGGCAGCCGGAGAGCAAAGCAAAGCGAAGCAAAGGCAAAGGCAGCCAAGCTAGCAAAGAAAAGCCTAAACAGGAAAAAAAGAAAGAAAAAACTGCAGGCACCCACCCAAGAGGGAGGGGGCAGCTGCCAGACATAACAATGTATCAAAGGTATGGGATGTATATATGGGATAGGAGGCAGGTCAACCCAGAACAATGTTAGATATAAATTGACTTTAATAATCCCGCCAAAATCACTAGAGGTCATGGTCCTTTTGTGTCCTGTAGCTGGCAAATCTTTTCTAGTATTAGTTCATTTTTTGTGGGTGCATAACATATTAAATTTCAGATGTTTGTACCTCTCCATTTTTTTAATTTGGTTTAGTCAGTTAGATCAAGCACTTGTAAGAACTCCACTACTGAATATTTTTTGCTTCTGTTTTCTGCATACTAACCAAACAGCTCATGCCATGTTGGAAAAGATGAAAGTTTACAGGAAAGTTTTACAGCTATGAATGTTTAGCAGAAAGCTCTCTGAATGTGGAACCTGTCAGTGAAATATAAATGAAAGCAAATTTTGATATAGAAGAATAAAGGATGTCTAAAGCTAGAATTGCTGAGCCAGTTGTTACTGGACAACTAAGAAAGCAAAGGTTAAGTTGAGTTGGAAAGAGATTTTATGGCTAGAGCAAAGGATATGTTGATCACAAATAAAGAAGATGTTTTTAACAAGCAAAAAGAGGTCTCAAGAAAAGCAAAAGATACTATTGGCAAATGAAAAACTTGTTTTTACGAAGAAGAAAAATGGTCTAAGAATTTTTCACTGCACGAAAACAGAAAACAGAAAACTTAAAGTTTAAACTGTAACATAAAATGGTAATGATAGTAATTGTGATAGGCTATAAGTAAATGTAAAGATATTGTGTATGATACTGATTGGTTATTATGTATTAAGATGCTTAGTAAAGAAAATGATATAATGAATTACAACCAGAGCTAAAGTGGCTTCAGGTTTTTCCCATAAGATGATGCTGACAGCTGTAGGCTTTGCTCTCTTACTCACAACCCTGTAGCAGTCCGCAGTTTTTGCTACAGTGGAGGCTCTGGTATTTAGACATACAGCACGACTTCCACTTTGCTTTCATGAGTGGGTCGGGTCTTGCAACAGACGCATTGTACCAATATGGTAGACGGTTACAAAAAGACGTTTATTAAGTAAAAGTTTCAGGTTATATACTCTCGGGTCTTCTACTACGTCAGACAGGATATTGCCCCACTTTCCGGGTTAGTAGTTGGAGTGGAAAAGTACTGGCACATGTTAGTCGGGGGTCTACATTCCTTCCAGGGGTAGCTCATCTCAAGAGGGGGATGGGGTTTTTCTCTTTTCCTCACCGTTACAGCCCGAAATCTTCCGCTGGTCGCCTGTCCCTATCCAACCACATCTCCCCCCCCTCTCTCACAAAAAAGAACGAGGTAGTTATACACATATATATATATATAGATATAGGCACTAAATGAGGTAGAAGGTTAGGATTTAATAAGGGAAAAAGGAGTTTGGAAACCTGAGTAAGTTTTTGCCAGGCAAGTTTGAAATCTTGTGACTGGCAATTTTAAATTCACAGCATTTCATGTTGGCCTATGAACAGAATGTTAGTCTGATCTAGGCGAGCTTTGACAAATGAGACTATCTTGTTCAGCAGGCATGGTCCGAAGGTAACAGCTAGAAGTAGCATTGCCAATGGGCCTACCAAAGTGGATATTAAAGTGGTTAACCATGGGGATTGGTTAAACCAGCCTTGCTGAGCTTCCCTATCTTTCTGTCTCTGAGCCAGTCTGTTTCGGAGTTCGGCCATGGAGTCTCTGACGACTCCGGTGTGGTCTGCATAGAAGCAGCATTCCTCTTTCAAGGCTGCACACAGGCCTCCTTGCTGCATGAACAGAACGTCCAATCCTCGCCTGTTCTGCAGGACCACTTCTGAAAGTGAAGAGACTGACTTCTCCAAGTAGGAAATGGACTTCTCGATCCTCTGCAGGTCCTCATCTATAGTTATTTGTAGCTGAGACAGACCCTGGTGTTGTGTTGCCAGGGCTGAGACACCTGTCGCTGTGCCGGCTGCTCCCAAAGCGAGTAACATTGCCATAGTTACACCTGTCAATATCTCTCTTTTGTGGAGCCTGTTGGATTCTTCAAGAAGGCTGTACATTTCTTCGTCTGAGTGGTACAGGACTCTAGGAACAATCAGAACTTGGACACAGAAATCGTTAGAATCGTCAAACTTGGGAAGAAATACACACGGACTTACTCCAGACCTCTGACAAACCCACATTGCAGACGCAGCTGGAATTACCCACTTGTTATTCTTTCTGTTAGGCTTTACAACTCTGGTGCAGACATTCCCTTTTCGCTCAGCCAGGGTTGCATTACCAAAGCATTTGCCTCGGCCTGAGACCTGGCTTAGGGTAATCCCTCTGCGAGGTGTGTCCCATCTACACTGCTGGGGTGCGTCAGCGGCGGAGTAACTGAATGGGGTGTTTAAAGCAACTCCTTCATAAAAAGGTGGTTGGACATCATAACAAAGCCAACAGGAATTGGTTAGGTTAGGGTTAGATTCATTCAGGGATAGGAAGGTAGCTTCTAACATACGAAGGATTTGGTTTAGGTCTGACCTGTTTGGCCACACTTCAGGTATGTCATGGCATTGGTTATGGTATGAACCGCTGCCTGCATGGGTATTAGGTGTTCTTCCTTTACCACATGTTTGATCATGTCAGCTAAGCTGGCTCCTGCTGGGAGAGACCGTAGGATTTCCTTGGTTACAGTATTACACTGCTGTTTTAAACAATCTGTCACCACCGGTCCCCTTGCAGCTGCAGGCAGGGTAGATGAATAAATTGCAGCCTGTAATCGATCCACAAAATGTGTAAAACTCTCACTTTCCCCCTGTTTGATCGTTGACCATGGCGTGAGCTTGTCCACAACCCGGGAGGCTGCCCTTATTGCCTCCCTAGCTGCCCTAGTTGTTGCTTTTACCTCCTCTGCTGTGAGGTGTGCAGCTTGGTTTTGGGGCGTGGCCACATCGTCATGTTTGCCAAGCAGCCTGGACAGGGTAGAGCCATGGAGAGGCTGTCCCTGCCCTGAGGCTTGAGCTAGGGCAGCTGCACATGAATTGGACCACTCCTGCTGAAATACAATCAACCCTGCCCCATCAAAAAACATACGGGTTATTTGTGAGATATCAAAAGGCAGCATATCATCATTGCTAAAAAGACCATCGATCAGTGTGGACACCAGGGCTGAATTAATTCCTTTTTCCTGCACCGCTTTTACCACAATCTGCACTTCTTTTGTACTCAGCGGGGTATAAGTTCGCCTTTGATTCTGCCGGGTGCCAGAAACCCTTACCGGGAACGCATGTATTGCAGCCGCAGGTTCCCACTCTGCACAGGCTAATTTTATTTTCCCCCAATCGGTTAATTTGCCCTGAATTTGTTCCCTTACATTGTTAAAAGCTTTGCTCGGTTTCGCTGTAAACTTTATAAAATCTGTTATCTCCGTTTCCGAATCGGACTCGGAGCTCTCTGTAGAGCTAGCCGCGGACCGGTAGCTTCCTTCCGTGTCGGAAGTGAACTGGTGGTAAGCTTCCGGTTTGCCATGCTTTTTCGTCGGGCTCCGCCCCCGTTCCGCCTTCCGCAGGTAGGTTCGGATGTCCCCTCTGCTTTGAGTCCATTCCGCCTCCCGCGCCCGGCCCCCCCCTTCCGACCGGGGCTGACGCCGGCGCCTTTCACGGGGGTAGTCCCACGTTCCCCCTTTTTGCTCGCCCCCACCCTTGGTAGATGACATTGGTAAAGGACCTTGGCCGCGTGTTCGCCCCCCCCGCTCTCCCGCGCATGCGTTGTGTAGGTCGGTGGCTCCGGATTTCCGCCGACCCCCCACGCATGCTCAGTCGCGGGGTTTTGCACTTCCGGGTTCGCATCGCCACGTGGCGCCCTCCCCCGCGCGCGCTCCACGTGGCCGGCGCCATCTTGGCCACATGGCGGGGGGGGTAGCGGCGATTGGTCGCCCCGCCCCCGCGCCGAACCGTCGGCGCCATATTGGCCATATGGCGGGGGGTGTATTCCCTCCGCGGTAGCCAATCTCTCTGCGTCTCGCGCCTGCCGCGCGAGTTCCTCCCAGACGAACCGCGCACGCTCCTCCGCCCGCCCACGCCGCGTCTCAGCGGCCGGAGAGGCTGCCGTTTCGGACCCCGCACGGCGCCGCCGCCGGACCTAGTGAAATGTCGCCGCTCGGACCCTGGACGCGGCGGGGAGGAACGATCGGGGAAGCCGCGGTTTTTTCGGGGGTGTTCGGATCTGGGGGCTCCCGCGGGGGGATTTGGGGTTTTCCCGCGTGCTCCGCGGCTTTTATGCATGCATTTGTGGAGGGGGTTAACGCGTCCGCTTCCCTCATTTCCCCTGGGGTTTCTGCGGCACTGCACCCCCCCCCCGTCTCTTCTAGGGCTTTTCCATAGGGTCCTGCGCCCCCTCGGTCCCCTCTACCCGGCTGTTTAGCCGTGAATAGACACGTTTTTGCAGCGTTCCAAGTTTCCTGTTCTTCCATTGCTTTTCGCAACACTTTTTCAACTTTTCCCCATGCTTTTAAAGCTTTTCCACTGCCGGTGGCTTTTGTATCTTCAGCCAGAGCAACTGTATATCTGTCCCACCCCTCTGAATTTAATATATCTATGGGGTGTGAAATCGCGCCTAAATCCGATAACCTTGCAATAGCAAGAAATAAATCTCTTTTGTCCCACGCAATTCCCGAGTGGGTTGCGATCCTACTCACGACCTTCGTCATAGATTCCATGCTGTCCGCGGGGTCCCTGGGAGCGTCCTCCCGTTTTCCTTCTCCTCCGCAGAAATTCGGACCTGCCAACTCCTGCCCGCTGTGTCTTTTCCAAGCGTGGATCCCGTCCTCCGAGGTAATCGTTCCCGGGTTACGGCACCACTTGTAGCAGTCAGCAGTTTTTGCTACAGTGGAGGCTTTGGTATTTAGACATACAGCACGACTTCCACTTTGCTTTCATGAGTGGGTCGGGTCTTGCAACAGACGCATTGTACCAATATGGTAGACGGTTACAAAAAGACGTTTATTAAGTAAAAGTTTCAGGTTATATACTCTCGGGTCTTCTACTACGTCAGACAGGACAACCCATGATTGCTGTAACTTCAATCTGTGAAATAAACAGCACCTTTAAAGAGCCACCTGACGTCTTGTATCTCTCATTCAGGCTCTTACAATGCCAGGCTTGCACAACTGAGTCACACCAGCTCTTCTTGACTGTGAAACCTCATTAGGACCAGAGCAGATACAGCTCCCTGACTTGACATCACTTTACCAATCATATCAAATGGTGAAGGTCTTTGGCTTCAGAACTAGATCTTCATCTGTAGCTTGCTAATGAAATAGCCAGAAACCATTGCAACAGTAATAATATAAATGCACACAAGTTGTTGTTGGCATCTGTGTGAGCTGAAGGAAATCATGAGCCTCCCACACTTTATGGATACACGTTATTGTAGTCAAAAGTCCATGAAGGGAGGGTGTATATCAAAACCCAGAACCCTTTCAAAGCAAGAGATGCATTGTGCCGTCATTCCAAAGTGAGTCTTGCACTCACAGCATGACACACTAATAGCTTTATAAGCATAATGACTATATTGTTCAGGTGACTCATAAAACTTGGCCATCAAACCACAATCATTTTAGTCCATGTGAATCCTCCACAGTATAAAATTACAGTCTTTGAGTCCTTGCCAGGACAACTGATTGCAAGGTCATAGCCTTAGAAATCCAGGTCTTCCCAGACCGATGTCTAATCAAATAACCCAAAGTAACTATATGTAATTCTGTCCTTTTTTGCAGCATTTATATTCCATTACATTGAGAAGAATATAGAACTTGTATACTGTACAACCTGCTTATCTATAGTTTAGCCAGTGAAATATTATTAGTTTTCTTATATAAAACTTTTATTGTTTTATCTTTGACAAACTCTGAAATAGTACACTAGTGACATTTTTAAAAATTAGCCTTCTGGTTTAAAGACCACTCATCATTTTTATCTATCACTGTTTAGGAAATGTCACATTGATTTTATCCTCTTTGCAAAAAATGGTAACATCTAAAAAAAAAAAACCCAAATAATAATCTGACGCTTCAAAATCAGCTGCCACTGTTGGATAGAACAAAAATAAATAAAAGAAACATTTTCTTGTAGGACAAGGGAGAGAAAAAAAGAATGAGATAGAAAAAGAATGAGATAGAAAAAAAATCTTTATCTCTTTTTGACAGAACTGATGATAACCCAAATATCAGGCATCATAACTAGCTTTTCCTGTCCCAGCAGTGTATACAAATAGAAATCATGTCACTGATCAATGAAAATACTTCCAACATGTCTTATGAATATTAGTTTAAAATCTGCCTAAGTATGAGCTAATATACTGAAAAAGAAAATGGGAAGAAAGATAAAATAATCATTCTCCATTTCCCCTTCTCCCAGCCCCAGCAATGTGATCAAGTAACAAAGAACTTAAACTGAAATTCTGGCCTTGCCAGATGATACAGGGATTTTGCCAGTGACCTCACCATCCTCAGCAGTTAATACATAATGACAGGAGGGGTGTGTTGTACCCCTGGTGAATAAAGGGCTGGAAGAAGCAGATCTCCAGAATCTCAGCTTGTCCAAACCCAAGTCCCTTCCAACTGAAATTATTGCAAGATTAATTTGTTTTGCATTGAATGATGCATCAAACTACCTGCATCCAGATTCAGGTGGGCAGAGGAATATGGAAATTGATGGATGGAGCCTGAAAATAAACAGGTAGAGAAAGAGTGAGGTGTTCAGACCTATACAGGTGATAATGATAGATGTGTCTAAAGGGTTTCAACGTTTAAGAAGCCAAAGGCAAGCTAGGAAGAAAATTCTTAAATAAATGCTCTCTGAGGCCACATGGAATATTTTTGTGATATTTATTTGTCTTCACAAACATTTCTTTAGAATTATCTATGGTTTGTGTTTTTTTTTTTTTTTTTTTTTTAAATAATATTAAAAATATATGTATTATGTCAGTGCAAAGCACAGTCCATATAGTTTTTACTTTTCTGTAAGGGTTTTTTAGATTCTTTTAAAAGCCTTCTCCATCATGATAAACACTACTCTGTCATTTCCTCTAGAGCTAGATTTAGAACTAAATTTAGCATTGGCATTGTATTGCCATGACAATCTACACAACTGCAAAGAAATCATACAAAAACTGAATCCCTGCTTCACCAAGTCCAACTAAGAATGTTTTCAGTGGACTCATGCCTTCAAGATGACTGAATGTGGAAATTAAATTAGTATTTATCTGCTGCCCATATGCTACCAACATGCTCCTTCAAGTCCTATCTCCTTCCCCGAGATATCAAAACATTTCCCCTTGTTCCCAACAGAACCCAAGCATGATTTTCCTCAATGTCTTCTTGTCTCCTTACATTGCAGCACAGCATTCACCATGAAAATTTCTCCCTTCAGCAAAGCAATATGATTTCTCCATATCACTTCGATCATAAACTGTCCCTAATTTCCTTCTGCTTGTTGATCAGGTTAAGAACAGCATTAGTTTGTTTAGTTTAAAAAATCAAAGGTCCAAACACTTCTTTGGGAAGAAGAAGATTAAACAGTTAAACCTGCAGCTAATATGATCAAATCTACTTTCTTTTTTTAGTAAACTTGGGAACAGTTTCCACTCCAACATAAATATGATTTCAATTTAACATTTCATCCTTACTCAGCAAAGCATGTTAACACCCTCTAAATTTTAAGCAAGTGCTTAAATCCTATTCCAGTGGCACTTAATCAGGCACTAAAGTTAAGTATGTGTTTAAATGTTTTGATGACTTGAAGCCTAAACAATGAGCAAAGTAATGACTTATTGAGATTTTGCTGTGCCAGGAAATAATACTTATTGAAGAAAGGACAATGTGATACACCTCAAGCCATTTCATGGCATAAGAAAGTGCTTTGGATTGCTTGCACAGTTTTCTACAGTCTTTCACCTTCATTAAAACAAAATAACATAAAAGAAAAGAAAAATATCCCTGAGAAATATTCAGAACTATAAATAAATAAATAATTACACATACAGTGTTTCAATCTATAATCACAGCTTATAAAGGTAGTGGAGACTGTGTTAGAAATGTGTTCATCAGTCTTGTACATGAACAATAAGGCCTGAACAATGAACAGTGAGCCTATAAAACAGCATCATGACAGAAAGAAAGGTTTAATGTAAATATTATTAAGATTAGGATATAACACTGTAAGACTCTTCTTTTTTTTTCCTTAAATTGAACACTGCTTGCATAACAATGAGGTGTTTTGTCTCCTTCCCCACTGATGGAATGAGTTTGTAAGTGTTATTACATGGAAAGAGTGTTTGGACAGTATTTGAAAGTAATAGAAATGGCTGTGCCTCCTATACATTTCAGTAGTGAAATAGTTAATTTTAGAATCCAAATATATTCTATATTCATGAGAAAACACCTACACAGGGCATGCTTGTATCTGGAGGACATTAACACCTTGACTGATTTAGTATCAATCCTTACATTATAGCTTTAGGATATTGAAGAAACAAGCATATTATACTGTTCAAAATGAGAATTTCAAAAATACTGAATAAAGGATAAGAACACTTATAAAACAGAACATAAACATTCAGGTTCAGTGCATAAGCCAGTCAGCAACTGGAAAGCTTAGAATGAGTTCCTGTTGTTTGACTCTTCCACAAACCCTTACTACAGAATATCTTGCTCTCCTGAAACCAGCAGTACTCAACACAGATCACTGTAAAGCATTAGACAGAGATCTATAAAATAGGGATAACAGTATATTATTTCCCAAACTACTTGTTGTCTTCAGACTAGAAGTAACAAAATAATACACAGTGATCTAATTCAAACAGCATATCAAACATATCAATTTTACTATACATACATACACATGTGTAATGCTCCCTGCATTCCCGTGAGAAAATGGAGATTGTCTGTGCTATAACATATATCATATTATTCTTTCATTCTACCAAGAAGGATGTGAAGCACAACCCCTTTTGAATTAGGTCCAGTCAGAGTTCAAGTAAACATCGCAATAAATAGGCTTAAATAGCTTCACACCACCATTTAATTTAAAAATAAAAAATAAGAAATAAACAAGTAAACATGTTAACAGAAGAAATCCTGATGTGGAGAAGATTACTGAGGCAGAGACTGTCTCTTCCTTTGGTTTTATATTATTTCACAAGAAAAGAGGTCCTGTATTTGGAGCTAATAGATATTACTGTAATAATTAACATTAAAAAATTAGGAGCATTTGAAACCATCAGGAATCATGTCTGTGCTTTTTCCCTTCATACATTGCTGATATTCATAGGGGAAGCAAATGAAGCTGAAGAACTATCAGGTTCCTTCTTGAATATCTCACGGAGGCTCGAACTTCATAGAGGAATTTTCTTAATCATATTATCAAAGGAAAGGGCTTGAAATATGATCTCAGATGAAAACTCTGACGAAGAGAAGTATAGCATGAATTTCTTGGCACTCAAGCCTCAGAAATTACAGCCATGACTACATATCTCAGGCTCTGTAAAGAATAATAATTACCATTTGGCAATTTATCAAGGTGAGGGTTCCACTGGAGGGAACATCGTATTCAATTTGGGAGCTGAAATTACAGAACTAGTGAAATATTAAATAACAACGTGTAGGCAAGGAAAGTGATGGAACAAATATCAAGTAAAGGTGAAGAACTCAGAACGAGTTATCAAGACAACCTCCTCATTTTTTAGTCACTATCTTTAGATTTTTCAGTAGAAAAGTCTTTGCAGCATGCCAATCCAGCTCAGCAACTAGTGTCAGAAGCATCATGAGAAGATAGAACCTGAAAAAATACTTCTCTTTCCAGACTGCAACATGAATTTTCTGGGTATACTTAGAATGCTAATATCATAGCATATACTGGATTGGAAGGGACTCACCACAAATATTGGATTCAATTCCTGGCCCTGCACAGGAAATTTCTGCTGAATTTGTGTCATTTTTTCTCTTGGCTATATTTTACCAAAATATTTAATTAAGTGTTTGAAGGGACTTATAATTTAACTATCTGTAGAGTCAAAATTAAATATGTGATTTAAAGCACATTTCCCTTTTACAAGCAGCTGGGGCAATTATTTTAGAAATTTATTTTTCCTTGCTTAACACACAGGATTTCCATGATTCCTGCTTCATGGAAATCATGAGGAATGTTCAGATAACTTGGATTCCCTTATATCTCCTACTTTAAATGTCATTTCCGAGAGAGGAAGAATATATACATGACCTGTAATCTGCAGAACTTCTCCTTTGTCAGATAAATTTGTGCAAATTCTTTACTTCAGCTTTAATTGTAAGGATAAGGTATCAGTACTTTCAGGATTTTATAGGGAATCAGAGGAGCCCCTTATCAAAGTGAATGTGGAATTAGTAGAAAATTGGACCACATGACCCTCTGGAGTGTCTTTCAACCTAAATTGTTCCTTGGTTCAGGCTGCCCAAGGAAGTGGCAGTCATCATTCTTGGAGAAAGTTAGAGGACAAGGAGATATGACTTAGCAGTGCTAGGTTAAAATTGGTCTCCATGCTCTTAGAGAGTTCTTCCAACATAAATGATTCTGTGTTTCCATGATTCTATGACCCGGTTGGCTCCAGATACCTACGTTAGGATATTTGGAATCACACACAGAAATTTGCATTCCCACTGATTGTAGAATCATAGAATCAAAGAATGGTTTTGATTGGACTGGACTACTGGAGGTCTTCTAGTCCGCCCTCCCTGTTTTGCCCTGCGCAGGCAGTCAGACCTGCACTTATTAGGCAGCTATCATACAATGACTCAACAGGACTGTAACAATTTATTTGGATATGTGAGGGCACTGTTTATATGAACATAAAGAACATATAGGCATGTGTGTTCCACAGTATGAAAAACATCATGCATCACCTCTTTTGTTATAGGTTGATTAAGGCAAGAGGTGTCTTTACTGCGGCCAGCAATTTGAGGTTTCGGTGGTACAGATACATTGTGGAAGACTTGTATTAACTAAGCTAACAATCAATTAAATAGATTTGAATAGTATGTTAAATGTGGGACATTGGATTTTCTAGGCAAAAATGCCTAAATCTTGGTAGCTAAACCAGAGTCTGGACTGACACAGTGGATTTATCTTTGCATTAATGCATTTAGTTTACAGAATTCCTGTGTATTTGTTCAGTCTCAAGGATATTCAATGCAATTCCCAGACTAATACATGAATTACTGCAAAAATGTTTAGGCAGTGTCATGCTTTATGAACCAGCCCCCTGGGCTGTTCAGTATGGGTTAATCCAAGGACAGACTGTTTTTCATGACAAAGATATTAAGCTATCTATATGAACCCCTGACCATCAAATTACTCACTGTTTGTCATACCATTTTTAATTTACATGGTACAAGGGGCTTAAATGTCAGCATCTCTCTTATAACTTAGACTCCAGTGTCTTTAATTAATGTTTCATGTTCATGTTATGGTTATTTAGAATTTGCTGAAAACCCAAGAGCCATAAATTTCTTTTACAGGTCCTTGTGGTACGAACTTTAACAAAACAGCTATAAAGAGGTAATAGGAATGAACAGTACATCACATAAAGCACAGCACAGAAGGAAGAGAGGTGGGAATAAACTCCAGACAGATTAAAAAATTTCATCTTTTTAGATTGGTGTTTATGATAATTTTGTTATTTCTTCAGATGCAGAGACATGGAAGGTAAGCATGGAAACTACATAAATTTTTTCATAGTTTTCGGTTATTGAATTTTCTTTTTTATATAGACTAGGATTAAATTAATATCTTTTTTAAACTTTTAACTAACTGAAGCTGAAAGGATTCCACCTACTTGGATGCAATATTCCTGTCTCAATGAAGAAGCTGATGTTCTCCTTGAGGGCTTGGACTGCTTAGGTTGGTCACAGAGCCATTGATGTGAATTTGGTCTTGCAGCTACTGGGGAAATTCACTCTGTTGATTGTCATCCATTAATGTGGAGTCACTTTGCAGAGCTAGAATAAACTTGTGAATCTGAAAAAGTCAATGAAACAATAAGAATGGGAGTAGAGGACACTCTTAGCTTCCAAATGTGGCCACCTTAGTGACGTAGGTAAAGTCTTGTTTTCTTCTCGATCGCTCTGGTAATCAGTAAAGTTTAAGCACAAAAAAGTAGTAAGGAATAAGCTTATGCTCAGTGTAAAGGGAGGTATAAATGGACTTAAGAATAAGAAACAACTGTTATGAACAGTGTATATGGAGTAAATTAGAAAACACTACAGTATGACTAAGAAACGTAGTAAAAATTTATAACAGTTTGGAACTGAGGCTGGCATATTTTCATTTGAGTGAGGAAAAAGCCTTTTTGTCAAGTTTTCTTCTAACACACGAGCCAGACATAGATTTATGTTTGCAAAAAAGTGGAGAGACTTGTGTCTCCAATTAAGTAGCAGAGTGTCTCTGACCCATTCTTTTTTTCAAGAGTGTAGCAAGTCTTACACTGAATGTGTTAGCACACCTGTATTAATACAAGGATATAATAAAAATAATTTGAGTTACATATTGTCAAAATTATATACAAACTTTTTAAATCCCTAAGCTGCCTTAAAAATAAAGATGAAGAAATGCCATGCTACCACAGGTCAACCTTTGGTAAACATTGTGGGAAGGAGCAGAAATAAAAGAATTGACTGAAAAAAGAAGGTTATCCTGGTTATACAGGGGTATTATCTATCAATGTGATTGTGGCATCGCAATGTCTTCAAGAAAACCCAGAATACATAAAGGCACTTGAGGAATGAGCAGCACTGCCCTGTTCTTACCACCTCTGTTCATCTGCATAAAGACTAGGAAACTATCTATAACATTATCCTACTTTGCATGCTTAAATGCAAATACAGATATGTGTGAAATGTTACAGCTGTGTAAATAGAGTCTTTTGTGATGTTCATGCTGGAAATCAAACATTCTTGTCATAATGACGCAATATAATATAATAAAATGCAACAGTCAAGGAAACTCTCTGAACTTGTGATTTGTTCTACAGAAAAGTGACAAACAGAAATCTGAATTCAAAAGAATGGTTTCTTGTTCCCCTTAGATCTAGGAAGCGAATTGACCATGTGTGTTGCGTATTTTACCTACCTGGATCTGATACTGAGTTCTGACCTTGGTGAGCAAATGTACAGGCTACATCCAGATCCATATCATTGCTTTATTCAAATCCATATATTGCTTTTGTATTCACTGGGACCACCACCACCAGTTGCACAAGCCAAAGTACTGTAGCTCTAAATGAAAGTGACTTTCTTGCTGGAGTTTGGTGCCTCTCAGACAAAGTGATTTCCTTCATTTCCAAGAATTTTGGGAAGCCTTTTTCATTTGCTGGCTCAAACCTTGCTGTGCATTCTTTTTGTCAACCTTGTAAATATTTTGGTTAAGTTTGAGCCAGTGACAAATGACATCATTCAGCTTTCTCTTTTATTGTTCTAGTCAACTACAAAAACATCCAGCTTCCAACAGTTTCCACTAATTTCCCATTTCCTACACTCAGCTTGACAAACCCCCCACTGTTCCTGTTAACCATGTTTCTTCACTGTAAAAAACTTAAATATTCTTCTGACTCATTTGGATGAAGGGAGAGTTGTGATGGAGTATTCATTGATAAGACTGAGTGCTCAGTAGTGGGACTCACAGTCTAGTCCAAATTTGGGGAGTGGAGCAGAAAGAGGGAAATGAGAAAAAAACCAAATTGAGAAAGTGGCTGGAGAGAGAAAAGATGCCATTTGGAATCAAAATAAATCCCCACTCTCTCCTGAAACAACTGAAATTCCAATCTTGATATAAGTTGGGGGGGGGGGGGGGGGAGGAAGAAGAAAAATAAAAGAAGAATAAAGGATTTCTTTTATTCTCTTCAGAATACTTCAGTACCAAAGCATTTTCAGAGACTGCTACCATGCCTCAAGGGATTGAAAATGCCTTCTGTCATCATTCCCATCCATTGAAATGTACATTAGACACTACAGAGAGAAAACTGGGGCAAGGCAAAAATGAAACAAAACAAAACCAAAGCAGAGCCCATCAAAGAAAGGGCTTATATTTTTGTGGAGTTCAAAGGAATGTTGTGTCCCTAAAACAAACCAATTTTCTCTCCCTACATACATCACACGCACACACACACTTGAACACACATACTCATACAGGCTTCTGGTCTCATTGTAGGCATCCACTTTCTGAATAACCATTTCTGTAAGTAAACAAGCTGCTTCGACTGCAGCATAAAATGAGCTTAATAACAACTGAGATCAAAATGAGCCAAGATAGTAGGGGATAATAGCGGGGGATCATTCCTAAGACTGTTTGCCCCTGAAGGGAGAATTATTATTATGACCTTGTACCACCGAGCGGGCATGTGCTCTTAGTTGGATCAAATGTAGGCCTTGGCAAAGCTCTCTGGTGGGGAACGTGGTTGCAGTATCTAGTTTTTAACACTACTGGAAGTGTTGCTATGGGCACTGAGGTACAGGAGCCAAATATAGGGGAAAAGAAATAATGAAAAATCCTGATTAGGAGCTCAGAGAAAGGAATGGAACATTTGTGCTCAACAATAAAATGTAATGCTCTGTTAATCTGTTTCTTGGCTGTCTGTACTGCACAAGATTTTTAACATACTTTTTTTGCATATTACTATACAGTTTATTTAATGCATTTTTACTCTGTGGAATATTTAATATTCTCCTTTATTCCCTCTTAAGCTACCTACACATACCCGTCTCAAAAAACCTCACCATCTTTTCCAATGTAGCTAGATTGAGTCTGGTGTTCAGTCATCCTCTAGGAAACACAGAACATACTCCCATGATAACTGCTTAAGAGAACGTATACTAATTGGTACTCTTAGATGTGCTACAGACCAAAGATGTTTCCTTCCATGAAAGCTGCCTTTTACTTATCCACCCTAGTATGGTTTACCCTTCTCCTGCTGATTAATGAAATTTCATGCTGATGTCATTTTCTCAGTGACATCCAGTGCACCATCATGATAAACAAGCAAACAAAGTCGAAACTCTGTGGTTTCCAACACTTTCTCTTTAGCCAGTTCTGATACTGGGGAATTGTTTCTTGATTTTTGATACCTGAAAAAAAACCAAACCTATATTGACATGAAAATTTGACAAACCTATAGTCGTTTAGGTGTTCAAAGAGCAGGAATATCTTGAAGTTGGTTATCTTCTTTTTAATCAAAAGTAGTATGCACTTGTACACCATACTACAGTGCTGTTATTATAAAACCACAGAATCCTAGAACAGGTTGGATTGAGCTGGGTTGAATTAAAAGGGTGATCTAGGTCCAAACCTCTGCCATGGACAGGAACAGCTTCCACTATCCCAGGTTGCTCCAAGTCCTGGCCCACCCAGCCTTGAACACTTCCATGGACAGAACAGCCATAGATTCTCTGGAAAACCTGTGTTTGTGCCTTACTACCCTCATTGTAAAAAAAAAAATTCTTTCTAATACCTAATTTAACCCTACCCTCTGTCAGCTTGATAGTACTCCCCTTTGTCCTGTTAGTGTAGGCCCTTGTCCAAAGTACCTCTCCAGCTCTCTTGGAGCTCCTTTGGGCACTGGAAAGGTGTTCAACACCTCTCTGAAGCCTTCTCTGCTCCAGCTGAACACCCCTTACACTCACAGCTTGTCTCCATATAAGAGGTGCTCCAGCCCTCTGACCATCTTTGTGACCTCCTGTGGACTCACTTCAACAGTTCCACATCCTTTTTATGGTGGGCCCCTAAGGGCTGGATTCACACCTGCAGATGTGGTCTCACAAAAGCAAAGTAAAAGGGTGATTCAGCTCTGGTGACCTGGAAAATTCTAAGCTAAGACAGAGTAAACTTGGTGCCTGTAAGTTTGACTTTTTTTAATCATACTTGGCTTATTGGCCTTCTGTGATCAGAGTCCTAACCATTATGCTATAAAAGTGCAGGGTTAAAAATAAATATTATGTTTTTTCTCATCAAATATTTCTCAAGCTAATGTACAATGATACGATAGCAGGGTAACCCAAGCTGAGTGTCTGCCCAGAAATTATAAATAACTAGGACATTGTTAGTTATTTTATATAAATATATACATATCCACCATCATACATATGTCCATACTTTTATAAAATGGAAAGGAAACACAACATGGTAAGCTTTCTAAATTTACTAAAGCAAATTGACAAAGTTCTTATTCTAGCTTCAGCAAAATATTAATTCCAGTACAAAGTGAGTTATCAGTAAACAGGTAAAAACCAGTGAGAACAGATGGTTTCACCCCTATTTATTTTATTTACTAGGAATGGAAAGAACTTAATTTCTTGTTCATTAAGGTTTCATAATAAATAAGGCAATATTAGAAAGTCAGATGTAAGACAGTTTTGGGTAAAATTGTCCTGATTTTTCTTCTACCAGACGTGTTTTATCCTAACCTGCTGAACTTAATGGGACCAGACATCCATTAACCTACAGACCTGTTAATTTGTCCTACTTCTCTGAGCTGATGATCTGGTCCAGTGGCATTTTTCACCTGCATAAATTATATGGAAAAAAATATTCTGCTAAATTACACCAGAATCA
The DNA here is from genome assembly GCF_009819655.1 of Sylvia atricapilla. Lineage (NCBI taxonomy): Eukaryota > Metazoa > Chordata > Aves > Passeriformes > Sylviidae > Sylvia > Sylvia atricapilla. Next base: position 63,826,918 of record NC_089174.1, read on the forward strand.
CACCTTTAGAATTAAAAAACTGTGAAAGGCAAATCAGAAGAAGCAGATGGAGGAAGAACCTGGGAACAGGCAGACAGAAGGAAACCTCATTCATTGTTCTGAGCAGATGTATGCAAGTGAGAACTGAAATAATACCGTTTAGCTAATCTTGCTTTGGAAACATGCAGCACTGTAGATTAGGCATGAGGACAGAGCCTGATACTTTTCTAAAGGAACAGGATTGTTTTAGCTGTTCAGCATGTACAGGGCCATACTGAGAGTACTCTAACCCTTTTTCTCCTCAAAAGCTTAGGCAGCCTCCCTCTGCACCCACCTTGACCAGTGAAGTTTTAGAGGGGAAGGGAGTGAGGGAAAGGCAATGCTGTTTGATGTCACTATGAGGTGGTGCTGATCTAATCTCCCTGCTCAGAGCTCTTGGTTTGATTTAGGATAGCAGTTGTTAAGAGCAGAACGAGCTGCTGGCATGAATGGGAGTCCTCTCAGCCAGCCACACTTTCCAACTGTCCTGAATATTAAAAAAAAAAAGGAGAGGGGGAAGGGAGTCTGAGAAAGAGAGAGACTCAAAGAACAAGAGAACAAACCTACAAAGAACAGTGGCTGCAGCTCACTCAGAGGAATTCCATTAAATGAACTCATCCGTCATCTTGCCTTTTATTGATGAGTGGCATTGCTTGGTGGCAAGTGACATGGCAGAACAAATGGCATCGGAGCCTTGGCTTCCTCTTCCACTGCACACAGAGACACACAAGCCCCAAAACAATGAGTCATTACTTATTACATCCGTTATTAACTCAGCTCAGGCTCATTAGGCATGGAAATGGAGGAGGAAAAAGGGAAAAAAAAAGACCAAACCAGGAGCTAACTAGCATCAAGTACCCACAGATTTAGGGAAAGAGAGTGGTGGGATGGGAAGGGAGGTGGGCAGTTAAAATCTACTACTCAACATTTGTGACACTGTTAGGCCCTGAGGGTGGTGGGTATTTGATCGTGTGTTTTCCTTTTTCTGACGTGATTGCATTGAGGACTGTGCTTTAAAGCAACAAGGCCAAAAAGAACAGGAATGTAAGATCTACATCATTAACTACTGGAAGACCTTCAAAATGAAGTTTGTCAAGAATGATGTGGTTTTATTAGAGGAATCTATAGAGGAAGTGAACATTAAAAAAAAAAAAAAAAAAAGACAAATGTAGCTACTAAAATAGTCAATCAAGTCAAATGCAAGCTTTTTTTTTTTTTTTTTTTTTTTTTTTTTTTTTTTTTTTAAGAGTGAAATGGAATTTCTGTCTGTCTACATGTCCGTGCCATTGGATTAATTTCACTGAAGGTTGCTTTACTAAGAGTTAGACACCTAGACTAAAAAGTGCCATGTACAAAGTTCCTTTTCAGTCAAGACAGAGCAATAATTTTGTTGCTGGATAACTTGTCCAATCTTAAAAAAAAAAAAAAAAAAAAAAAAGGCATATGAAACATTTTAAATTAACTGCTATGTCGGGATATTGATATCTCTCTTTTTACCATCAAGAAAGTCTAGATGGCCAGTTTTGATGGAGCATATAATTTATAAATTGCTAAAGTTAAATGGGTTGAGTGGGACTATTGTTATCTTAGCTCTTGTCTGACTATGATGACAACTGTTTTCTGGATTGATGTGTAAACAAGATTTTTTCCACTTCCTTGACTACTCAGGACTAGAAAAAATTCCTGAAATGTGTCCATTCACTTTTAAATACATAAATAAATAAAACTGTTCAGGAAAAATATAATGTGAGCCAAAGGAGGACTGATAAAATACGCATAAAACTAAAATGGAATTGAGTGGATCTGAAAAAAATAAGAGGTATACAGACCCACTCAAACAAAATGAGACAACAATAAAATAATTCCAGTAAAAGCAAGGCTTTTATTATTCCAAATACCTGTACCAGGTTCAATCTGATTCAAGTTTCAAACTCATCTCCTTTAATTTATTTCTTTTTCTTGGCTAGGTTTCACCTTTTCTTTGTCAGTGTCCTTTGGCTTGAGGATGAAATAAAATACGAGATTGCTGAAGTATTGAGAAAGACCACTGATATTTCAAAGATTAGCCAAAGTCAGGAGGGACGTCTTGAAAATTCTCAAAGGAGCCCTGTCAGCCTGTGAAGCAAATGCACACTGATGGCAGTGCATGTGGTCCTCACCTCTAAGCACAGACTTACAAGTGGGCTTTGAAACCTCTCTACTACTTCCTCAAATTATTTGGCACAAGATAGAGTTTAAGATTCACATTGTGAATGCAGCTAAAGCAAATTAAATTAGTACTTGGAGTAAGTAGCTATATTTTCAATGCAGTCAACAGAACTAGCTAATTGCTTTGGTTTCTGAAGCCAGGTATTACCAAACTGGCTGATTGCTTTTGTTGCACCAAAACCTCTTGCTGCATGTTAGATCTTGTAACTCCTGGCTTATACCTGCTGTAACAGGAGGTGGATAGCTTAAAATCTTGCACATTTATCTTCTCTAGAGGTTTGCTGGGAACAAGCAGTAGTGGAGTAGAGCAAGATTCCTTCCAAGTTCATCTTGGCAAGAACGTGTGTATTAAAGGCTGTTCGTGTGCTAATTAATTCTGAAAGGGTGCATGGAAGATAGTTGTGGTGCTTAACAGCTGCCCTAAATATCTTAGTGTTGAGGTTGGTTAGCACATGCCACTGATCAGATCCTTTCAGCTCAGATGCATAAGTTGCAGTTATCTTGTGCAAAAGTTAACAGAACTGAGGAAAAAAAGGACATAGTCCTTCTTAGTATGGTTATTCAGCTGATGCTTCTCTGTATAATTTTCATCACCCTATAGAGGCAGTTTACAAACTTTCAGTGTTATTTTGAAAACTTATTTTAATAAATAGAATGGAAAGCATCTCACCCATTTTCATCTCTTTTGCTTCCTGTTTCAACATTTTCTTCTCTATGAAAAATAAGCCAAATAATGGAAAGTATAAGAAATCAAAGTTTCAGGACTAGGAGATATGTCATTCTGTGGTGTTGTGATGGGGTTCATTCACACACAACAACAAATAGATGTTTCCTATATCAATAAATATTTTAAATAACTGTCTGTAATATACCTGTGAGCTATAATAATACATTTTACTTTTTGATCTCAGAAAACACCATTTCTTAGACATATTCTTTCAGAGAAGACATAAGAAAGAAAAGAGATTAATTACACCAAATAATACCTAAGTGTCATTGTGGCCAAATGTCTCCATTTATTCTACTGTTTGAAATTCAGAAAGGAAAATATACAAGTCATATACGGGGCTTTTGATTTTGTGGCAAGCATAAGAGTAACTGAAATCAGCAGTAGCATTTTACCAACAACACAGAATGTGTTAAAAAAAATCAAGAAAAAATTAGATGCA
>NC_089174.1:63870101-63910101 GCF_009819655.1 Sylvia atricapilla
TTTATCATATGCTGGAGGGTGATGGCTTAAAAGTCGTGCCTAAGGGTTGAATTACTTAGACTCCCTTGAGTCACAGGTTCAAATTCTGGCTGGGTTGACTCAATTCTGCCTCCTTTCAAGGGAAAGAAATTGAATTCCGTGCAGGTCATTCTGTGAGACTCTTTCAGGGAAGAGCAAAATTGCAACTAATATCCAGCCTGCTTTCTGGAAACATTAAAGCTTTATATCAGAAGGAAATTTTTCTCAGTATCTTTCACAAGTATTTCGCCTTCTGTCACTTCAGTGCTGCACCTTCATCAGTGCTGGGTGCTTGGCAGTCACACTCTACCAGGGGTTGCATAGATATCATGTGGTTGTACAAGTCCAGAGAACACACCGCCTTAAATTCCAGCCCTGATTTGTTAAAATTTTACTAACAGTCATTATTTCCTGAAGTTCTAGTGTGACTTTTCTTTCAGAGCTCCAAAATAGGAGGCAGAAGTTAATCATTGCAAGCTTCACCTTTAATTATAAGGAAAACAAGAAATTCTTTCTTCTTTCACACTTGCAAAATCATAGATCTTGGACACCTCACACATGCACACCTTGAGAGGTGGGCAGCTGAATGGTAGAAAATGACAGACACAAATCCATGATTTTTCAGCAATCTTTCATGGTTTTAAAAGCTTGGGCTGGCAGTTCTGTGGAGGATGCAATCAGCAGCAGAAGGTTTCTCAGGCTGTAAAAGGTGCTGGCATCTTGTGGGAAGAATGACATCACAGAGCCAGGCAGCTTAGGAAACAAAGTCAGTGCTAATTTTGACTGAAATTTCCCATATCTGGACTCTCTTTCCAACTGGTAACAATCCTGCCAGTTTTTAAAATTTAAGGCAGGAATGTTTCATCCTGGCAAATAGTGTATGGCAGAAAATGCATGGAAAATAAATATAATTTCCTAAAACAAGCTTAAGTGAAAAACAACTTACAACAAGATTTTACTCAGTTTTAAATAACTCACATAGAAGTGTTTTCTGAGAAGTATTCTGACTTTTGTTTGTTAAAAAATATCTGGAATTTTGCAAATTATCTCATACTGTGTGTGAGAATCCATCTAATATTTCTTGACTAATCAAACCCACCATTTTCAGAAAGTCAGGTCATGCTAGCCCCATTAATTGATAATTGGAAGGCAAAAAAACCCCCCAAAAATAAAACAATTTTTTAGAGTTACAGAATTACTATTTTCAGGATTATAGTTGCTTCTTCCCCTGAAACCACTATATATTCTGTTTTGGGGTAATGGAGCTCAAGAGAATTTCTCTGGAGTCACAACCTCCAGTGACCAGAAATGACCTTTCTGGCATTGTGCTGGGAAAAGAGGATATAGCCTAAGGCAAATTCACATGGGTAAAGTTCAGTGACCAGGCTAAAAAAAAAAAAAAAAAAACAAAAAAACCCCACCTTATATCTATGGTATATATAATTTGTGACAGACAATTTTTGCCTCTCAATAAGGAAGGTGGCAGCCACCTATTCTGTTTTCATACACCCTTCAGGCTAACTGAGGAATACACTTCCCAATGAGGCAAACAAATTGATTTTGGAAGAAATTGCTGTTTCTAGTACCTGAGGTTGATTCCTCACCACCATCTTCCTGAAGGCCCCATGGTTTCATTCTGTAACGCCGGGTTGAATATACATAAGAATAAATTATTCTGTGCTCACCAGGAGAGATGACAACACACCAAGTGAATGCTATTTCCTTAGGATCTCCTGAAGCCATCCTTTGGTCACTTCTTGAGTTCATGTCTCAGGCTTGAGTTATGAGCAGCAAGCCCAGGTGGGTGGGGGCAGGATGATATCGCACAAAGCCTTCCTCTGCCTTAAGGGTCTGCTTTGCTGCCCACCAGGTCATGCATACTCCTGTTTCACAGGACTCGGTCCTTTCTTCGACAGAACAGTGCCAGCAGCACAGAGGGCAAGTGCTGGGCTAAGACAGTGGTTTACCTCCTCAGAAAAGAAACATATTATTTCATATTCTTTGTTAGTAATTCTGCAATTGTCAATAGAGTTTGTTTCGTGTATGCCTACATGTGTTTGTGTCAGTTTTAACAACATTTTGAGAAAACCCAGGCCAGCATTTTTAAAAGTTGTTTCTTTTCTGCTGTGAGAACTGTGCCCATATATGACTGGTTTTGGTATTCATTCAAATGTTTTAAGCCCAACAGATGTCTTTTTTTTTTTTTTTTTTTTTTTTTTTTTTTTTTTTTTTTTTTTTTTTTTTTTCCTGAGCATAGGAAATTGAGAAATTAAATAGTCTGATAAATTTGATCTGATTCTATTTTAAAATGCAATTAAATTGTGGGAAAAATCCAGAATAAATATTTAAAGGATTTGGTAATAGTGCTCAGTAATTTTGTTTTTTTTCCTCTAGATCACTGTTTTTTCTCCCACCTAAACAAAGGGAGAGTTGCAAACAACCAGTGTCAACCTCATGTTTCCCAATTCTGTGTCTGTGGTCCACTCATGAGGTGTGCACACCCCTGCACTCTGACAGCTATCCAAAAGCATGAAGACCAAAAACTAAAGACCAAGGAGTGCTTCAGTTTTGAAATATGATGTCTCAAAGGCAAAATTCAGGCATATTTTCAGAGCAAAAGGAAAAAGTCCTGCACTCCATTTTTGCTTCTCTACAGAAAATTCAGCTTGTATAGCTGCTATGGTAACATGTCTCACTAGTTTCACTAGTTTATGATTTATCTTACCTCTTGAGAGCCATGATCTAATAAAGAGTAAGTCACTCTCCCTCGCTCCCAGAAAATGTGGAAAATGAACACCTGGCTTCAAGGTAATATTCAAAACTGATTATTGATTTTTCAATTAGTTGTTTCATTGATGAGGTCCAATTAAAAATTAACCTATTGTGATCTTAAATTTCGAGATACAGAGAATGTAGAAAGTATACTGAAGCACTAAAGAGAAAACTAATAGGAGAGAGAGAGTGTCCAAGATTTTGGACTACAGCATAAAATTGAAATCTTTCAAGGCATGCAGCTTCAAGTGGGTTGCTGACTTTTGATTAACTGTTTTCTCTTTGTGCTTGTTTCTAAATTACCAGCCAAAAATCATAACTATGCTACAATTACTCTTTATGAAGTATGGGATTTGTTGGATAGAAGATAAAGAAAGAATTTGAAAACTTTGGAGATTTAAATTACTATGTTGATGAATCTTTTTCATTGAGACTTTCTGGACCTATTCATGTCAATGTAGATTTCATTTTACCCAATGTTTACTTAATTTTGATCTGCCTGTTTTTTTGTGCTTCCTCTCAAAGCATCAGTGTTCCAGTGTTAGGAAGTTCAAAAAGCCCTACTTACATTGTTTTGTTGATATTTTCCACAGTGCCATCCAGGTAATGGAGAAAGAAATGTGACAAAATTTTTTTTTCTTACCTTTATAGTTAGTTGCTATAATATCCCCCTAGCACTATAATTAGAAAGACAGAGGGTAATGGTTTTTCTCCAATATCCTAATGAGAACTGTGAATGCTTGCATTCCCTTGGCTACTTCTTTTAGCCAACAGCTATTGCAACATGCCTGTAAGGAGAAACTCACAGCAAAAATTCAAAGAGGGGAAGACACATAGAAAATATCTCATCATTGTCCAATTTTCAAGGAAACAATTTAAAGATAACTAGCTTGTAAGTGATTGGGATTGTATTGCTTTTAACTGCAGCCACCTGTTTCTAAAAGAGGAAAAATGGGTTGTTGGCTAAAGATTGGCTAAAACAATATCTAGCTGAATTTGGGTATCTTGGCTTTCTTCCAGTAACAGCTACAGGCTTCCTGCAGGATCTAATAGCATTTTTTTACACCTCCTGGAAATTGTTTTCTTCATCCCTGTCCACTTGCATGCCTCTCATTCATTAATGAGAAGTTCTCTAATATATGACAAGTAGAAAAAGTAATTTTTGATAACACAGCAAAATTATGACAAGTGAGGTGCGCCCAGCAGGGCATCAAAATCCACAAGTAGTGCAGTGGGTTTGTTTAATGATAAAAAGCATTACTTCTGACTCTCTGGAACAGAGATGATCCACAGTCAGTGAAGTAGTTCTGGAACATACACGAGCACACATTTACACTCCTAGAGAATAGTATAAACTATTTTTTGAAATGCAACATATCTAATAGAGTGGAACCATTAAGTGTGACTCAGTTCCCACCTCTGACATTTTAGAGCAGGTCACTTCATTTCCCTGAACTTTTCATTTCATCCCCTGCCTTTTCTCACTGACAAAGTTCTCTGGGACATGGTTTCTCTTTTACAGTGGCCTTTCATATTTTCTTTACTCCTGAACTCCTCTGTAGTTTGATAGATCTGTCAATATGAAGATGTACTGAATAACAGCTGCAGAGATGTTAGGTTCCTCTATCCTTGACAAGACTTAAAAAATCTTGCGGGCTCCATAGGAGAGGGATGATGGAAGGAATCATGATTTTATACACTTATTTATTCATTCTTTCATTCACTCACAGATATTACTGACTAGTTTCAGTGTATACCCTGGAGTTCCAACACATGTTCTTAACAGATGTTTTATTATATGATCTTTTATTATATTCATCCAAACTGCTGCAACACTCACCCTCTTTTTATTTCCTTCTACCCCAAACTAAATTAAAAGAAAATAAACTCTTCATCGTCATAGTGTTGTGTTTTTCTGACTCAGAAAACACTCCCTCCAAGGGAAATTATAATCAACTCTCATCTTTACAAAATGTACTGCAGTAGCTTAGTGACTTGAGATGTTTTGATTTCTGAAGGCTCAGACTTGGATTTTCAAGAAAAAAGAGACTGTTCTTTCTGAACAGTTATCTCTTGAACAGCTTTCTGGAACTAAAACAAATTAAGCCACATAATTTTTAAGGTATGTTTAAATATTATGGAGTAATAGTTACTCGGTCTGTTTCATGGCTCTTACTCTGATAGGCTCCATGTTTTCTTACAAAGAATCAATACATCATTCTTCAGAAGCAGAAACCTGTGATTCAGCATTGTGTGGGTTACAAAAGAAGTTTGTCCCCTTGATGTTATTGCTTGTGACTCGACTGCCTATCATAATTTCTGTTTCATCTTAGTATGTACACCTCTGGAATGGGACAGCATGACAACAGACTTATTTGTTAGGTGATTCAAGTTCTCCTTGAATCTTGTTAGTCTTAAAACAGCATCTACTTTACTACCTCACTTTATTCACCCAACTTTGATAATGTTTGCCCAAGTGATTTTCCCTTATTGACTTAACAAGTTAATAGCAGAGAAGAAAGACAATCCTTTGCTTCATCCACTGAAATGCCATTCCCAGTTCCTGATTGAGGTTGTCATTGGAAAAAGTTATTAGTATTATCTGCATTAATACTTCTCTAGCTAAGTATTCATACTGATGTGTATTGTACTGCTTACAAAAAACTTGAAACAATCCTAAGCCCAGGTACTAACAAAAGCAAAGTATTCACATCAGTATCATCCTTGTCCTATTAAATTTTTGGAATCATCTGGGATTACTTTCAGCAGTTCATAGCTCTTTTTGTAATATTTATAAGTGTCCCAAGAACATAGAGAGAGTGTAAAAAATTTGTAACTGGTGCTGCTGAGAAAAATGTTGATTTTTCTGTTAGTAACTCTAAGCGAGCAGTGATTTCTCAGCATTTATGCAAAAATCCTTCATTAGATAAGGATTTTTTGTTTTGTTTTTTGTTTGTTTAGTTGGTTTAGGGTTTTTTTTGGGGGGGGGGGTTGTTTGTTTGGTTTGGGGTTTGGGGTTTCTTGGTGAGTTTTTTGGTAGGTTCTTCTTTTTTTCCCTCTAATTTTAATACTTCCTGCAGGTTTGTGACCAGATGCAAGTGTGATTGCTACCATCTTACTAATACATTGGGCTGGATTCAGGACTCTCCATTAAAAGTGAAAAATCGCTGACATTCAAAGCGCTAACTTCTCTACTCTGAAAAGATATATATACACAGGCATCTTGCATTGTTCGTGGATATTTAACAAATATTCTGGTTGGGATACTAGTAACGTCCAGATAATTTCTTTAGACACTGCACAGTGAATTACATTCAGACACCTTTTAATTTGGGACTTCCTGCATGAAATGTCTGAAAATGTAATATTTTAAGCACATTCTGATGTAGTTTTTTGAATTTGAATTTGTTGTTGTTGTGTATGTGGTTGTTTGGGGTTTTTTTCTTTTGTTTGATTTCGATTTTGGTTTTGATTTTGTTTGCGTTTGTGTTTGATTTTAGTTTGGTTTTGGTTTTGTTTTGAAGTGAATTGTGAGAGACATGGACTATTATTTAGGGAGGAATGCAACTGAGTTGGTGGTACCAGTGGTGATAGGTACACATATCCTATGATGACATGAGGAATGAGTTCTTCATGGGATACTACCAGTAAGGGGAGAAAAAAAGGGGGACCTTTTCTTCTTACTCGCAAGCAGTGTGACAGTCAAAACATTCTGATGTCATTTACGGTTATTGGACTGTCATTGCTCATGATCATTAATTCAAAGAAGACTCTCCAGAACTACTAGCTGCTACTTGCTTTTTCCAGTGTCAGAGGATGAAACTATGCTTAAATAGGCAGCTAAAAAAACACCAAAGAAGATCTAATTCAAGATAAGATTTCCACCATGGAATTCCAGTCTTTCTTATTAAAATGCTATTGGAGAGAGAAGTTGTATTAGCCATCACTCTAAATTTAGTTTTATACTTCTTCCTGCCTTTTGCACTCACTACAGTGTGACTTATGATGATCTTCTCACAACTGCTGAGGCATTATTTGTGTCAAGTAACATTATAATACTATTTTCTAGATGTACTAATTCCTTCTTGGACTGAAGCAACAAAGTCCAGATGACAAAATATTCTGTCATTAGACACTCAAAAAGATGTCTGAACATATATTTTACTGCAGAAATTAATATATGGTGCTTATATATTGGAGAATGCTTGCTATATAACACATATAAAATAGTTCTTTTCCTCAGCCCATACTTTCAAGAACAGTTTCAATCGACTGAATAATTTAAAATTTTCTGGTTTAGCATATTTCCTGGTACAAATGAACTTAATTTCTGTACCCCAAACTACACATATGTGATAGTAAAAATTAACCTGGTGGGGAGATAAAGAGAGATAAAATTTCAACATATATGCATACATGAACTGGTTTTTAATTTTCTTGGAAAGTTGAAAATAGGAATAAGTTTATTTGGGACAAATAATAAAGACTGACAGCATAAGTTCTGACCCTTTTAGAGACCTCAGTTTCTGTTATTGTGTAGGAGATTCAGTACCTGTACACAACATTCTCAAAGGAAAACAGTGAAGAAAGGCCTTTAAAAACATGAAAATAAATAGATACTGATCTTATCAACTAAGTTTGTGTTTCTTTGTTTGGTTGGTGTTGTTTTTTGGTTGGTTTTTTTTTTTTTTTTTTCCTACAATAAAACCCACTGATATAGCATGACATGATAAAAAACTCCTTTAGAGCCTTTAAGTTGAATGGATTCTGGCTGTCTCGAATCAAGGTTGGCAGGGTATATGCTCTCCAGACTCTGGCAGATGGCATCTGTTTTGTTTGCTTGTTCGGGTTTGCTGTAAGTTTCTGAGTGTTAACACTGTACTCTGCTCTGTTCTGCTAAAAGGCTCTGTTGCAGAGGGAGGAGGGTTGTTTTATCACGTGCCAGTGGCTCCTAATCTCTGGGGCTAGTGAAATCTTCTCAGGGGAGGAAATATCAGGGCTACTTTGACAGCAAAGGAGTATGACTTACTGCAGTGTTTTTTGGAAGAGCTGGTTGGATAAAGCAGGGAGTGAAGTAAACAGGTATCTGGGATCTTGAAACACAAATAGAGATGGAGTAGATTTCCAGGAAGAAAAGAAAGCAAACATTTCATAAGAAGGGGAAAGAATTATGAGCATGTGACACATGATGTTTCTGTTCAGTCTGGTACAACCAGGAAGAAGGAGTAGCGCAGGGGGGAACAAGACTGAAGAAAAGTACCTCAGAAAAATGTGCTTAATCCCTCTGAGAAATGCAGCTTGAAAGTGCATGTGTTTCTGCCTTTTTTTTTAAAAAAAATACGTACTTGTTTTTAAAAAGTGACATTGCTCTGGTTAAACACCGTTTAAACTCTAGAGTTTATTGTCACCTAACATAATGGAGACACAAAAAGCTCCATTCATATTGGAGAAAGGTGAATTAATTTGCAATGTGAAACAATGTGTTATATTTTATTCTCAATGTGGATGGTGTCTACTGAGAGTATGGGATTTTTTATTCAAAAATTAATTACAGACTGGGGAAGAGAGCCTTTTTCACCAGGGAGCCTTGCAGTAAGTTTTGCAGCATGTCTTGATTCCATGCCAGGTGCCTTCTGGAGACTAAAAAAGACTCCCTTAGGAAAGGATGCTGGACCACACAGTCTGTATTCACCACAATTCAAAAAAGATAACCTTATTGAAGGCAATGATGATTTAGATGACAATAAACAAGTTTAAAGAATGAAGGGGCAACAGAGGGGAAAACCAGGATGGTTTTCCAAGGTGGACCATCTTCTGGATCACCTTTGTAATTTGATCGAATTACCTTCTTGTAGTTAGTTTAAGAGCTTTACTTTTACATAGTGGCTGACCACAGCAAGATGCATAACCTGAAGGCCACGTAGACTGGGTAAAGTGCTCCAGAGGACAGAGATGGCAGGGTGGTTGATCTAGAATCCAGTGCTAATATCCTTCAAGCGTTTCTTGAAAATGGTGTATTTTCCTGTGCAAAGGACATCCCTGAATCTACGGTGCACTGATAGGGAATACCTAAGAAATCATGGTGAAAGGATGTCTTGATCCAAGAGCAATTCTTTTGTTTAGGAAGCAGCAAACCAAAAATCTAGCCAAAATGTTAGAAGGGAAAAGTTCTAAACATTGATGAGAAAGGTAGCAGACACAAAGGGAACAGGGGAGATCTCTTTTTCTGGACAAATTTTCTAGGGATGAATGATGACACTTTCCACTCATATATACTTCTAACTGTAATGGCTAGGTGGGTTGTTTTTTGTTTGTTTGTTTGTTTTTGTTTTTGTTTTAATTCAACTTGAATTCAGAGAGTAACTGTGACACAATGTTTCCCTGCCACAACAATGGATTTGGCTCATAGTCCTTGTCCTTCTCCCTAAGGAAGAAGCTGGACTTCCTGTTGTGTGGATGAGGAATGATTTGGCCATTTGTTAGCTACCTCTGTAAGACATTATAGTCAATCAGTCATATTGCCTTAATCTACTTTGCACTATCCATACTTGTTTTAGGATTCAGTCACACTTATTCTCTGATGGCAGAAACCCATGATAGAAGAATCATACATACCAGAGAGATGTGTTTTTCCAGCCACAGATCAATATCTCTTCTGAGGATTCTGCAGGAGAATAGCTGAGCTGAACATCTCAAATTCTGGAAAAAGTACGTTCTGAGGGAAAAAAACACCTTTTTGTTAGAGGTTTGTGGTGGGTTTTTTTGTTTGTCTGTTTTTGTGTTTTTTTGTTTGCTTGTTTTGGGTTTTGGTTTTGTTTTTTTCCCTCTCCCCAGTACTGAGTATTCAGCTAGATATTATCTGGAGATGACAAATTGCTAGAAAGGGCAGTTTTTGAGTAGTGTGATAAGTTTTTCCATCTTACTTCAATATCCTTGATAATGTGCAGTCATCTTCTAACACTGAAAAAATCCCATGTAATTTTTGTGTCCTTTTATTCTCTTTGAACAGAGTGGATAGTCTTATATTAAGTTCATTGACCCAGAAGTTTGTAGATGACCTATATTGATTGTCCCTACTGAGAGCTGTTGATATTTCTTGAAAGAGTGGACATGTACATTGTTTTTCATAATTTTATATGAATAAGACATTGATTCTTCTTTCTTATGTCAAATGAAATTGTGATTTTGAAATCAACAGCTTTTGTATATTGTCTGTTCATAATTCTCTGAGTGACATGGAGCTGAGGGTTCTCAGAGACCGTGCCTGATCTGACAGGAACCAAATCTGATTATTGCAGAGGGACTTTAATGTTTCAGGAGATGAAGGTTTCAGACCCTTAAAAATGCATGTGTTTCAAATGTGCTTGTTCATTAGCAAATATTTAAAGTGTTCCTCAGAGCAGTTTTCTCATTTTTAGCATAGAAAAAGCTTTTATTTTTTTTCCTTATTCTCTTGTACCACTTAAATATTTCTTCTTGTAGTTTTCAGGTGAAAGCTTTGTTATTTTGTCCTTTAATTACTGCTGGTTTGATTGACAGGAAAACAGGACATAAGAGTTGGTATTTTTGTTAAGTGAAATGAGGCTTTCTCTTTTTTATCCTTAGTGACAAACTGTATCCAGCTATTAGCAAACTTTCAGGGAAGCTGAGAAGGAAAACTCCAACATTTGATGGGTAATTGTAGAGAGTGAGAAAACAATCATGAAAAAGAAAAAAAGGAATTATACGAAAAGGGAAAGTTAATTGGTATAGAAAACTAAATTCAGTATTCATTTGTGGGCTGCTTTAATGGTTTAAAACTGCCGATTTTGTACACATGTACTTTGCTGTTGTACTAGGAACTTCATCCCGAGCTTTTACAGGGAAAAGATAAGCAAGCAAATATATTGTGGCCACTGAATGCCCTAGTACTGTGTTTTATTATGTTTACTTTATAATCCCATCATCCCTATGCCACTAGCATGCTTGAGGGGTAGTGGAGGCAGCAGTCGGCACTCCCTGTTGGCTCCCTGTCTTTCACTGCTACCCTAAGGTACTTAAGAATGACAGTATAAAGAATTTCTGTGCAGATGAGGCTGTAGATTTGGGGAATTGGCTGCTTATAGACAAGGATTCTTTTGGTAGACTTAATTCCTTTAGCAAGGGTGAAGAACCATCTGTGGGGATTCTTGTCATGTATAAGGAAGTTAGTCATGCTCTCTGTGGAGTTGAGTTTCTTGAATTTTAATGAAACTCATGTCAATCTGTCTCTTCTATACCCCTGTGTTGAAATCAGTGGTCAGGTAGTCAGCAATCACAAGAGTAAATCAGAGCAGATACGCCATGAAGGACAGAACTGAAGAATCTACAGTTCTTAGTCTTTTTATTTCTCTTTCTTTCTTTCTTTCTTTCTTTCTTTCTTTCTTTCTTTCTTTCTTTCTTTCTTTCTTTCTTTCTTTCTTTCTTTCTTTCTTTCTTTCTTTCTTTCCTTCTTTCCTTCTTTCCTTCTTTCCTTCTTTCCTTCTTCCTTCTTTCCTTCTTTCCTTCTTTCTTTCTTTCTTTCTTTCTTTCTTTCTTTCTTTCTTTCTTTCTTTCTTTCTTTTCTTTCTTTTCTTTCTTTTCTTTCTTTCTTTCTTTCTTTTTCTTTCTTTCTTTCTTTCTTTCTTTCTTTTCTTTTTCTCTCTTTCTCTTTCTCTCTTTCTTTCTTTCTCTCTCTTTCTCTCTTTCTCTCTTTCTCTCTCTCTTTCTCTCTTTCTCTCTCTTTCTCTCTTTCTCTCTTTCTCTCTGTCTCTGTCTCTCTCTCTTTCTCTCTCTCTTTTTCTTTCTCTCTTTCTCTCTTTCTTTATTTTCCTTCCTTCCTTCCTAACCTCATTCCTCTTTCTTTCCCTTTTCTCTGATCTTTCTTCCTTGCTTTTTTCACCTTCTGCTGACCCCTCCTCTTCTCAGAAATGTAGTCTAAAACTGTACAAAATGAGTTATTGCCAATTATTTTGTCTTTGAGTGATAGGTGTTTCAAAGTGTAAGAAGAGAAAAACACCTAGCATTTTGGAGATATTTTATCTTTCTTGTTCCATCTATGTTGTTTTTTGTTCTTTTAAATTACTTTCCACAACCTTGACTTCTTTTGGTATCTGAAATACAGAGACTGAGTTTTACTTTTCTAATTTTTAAAATTTTATATGTATAGAAATACGGTACACACAGAAATTAATAAATCTATTTAAGAAAACAGAAGTTACAAAAAAGATCACTGTAAATCATGAAGTACTGGAGAATTTTTTAAGGTTCTAAATTTGAAGAGTACATGAAAGAGTTAAATTTGTATATAGATTTCTGTACATTTGTATAATATGCTGCTTTATTAAAATTTATTCTTCTACCTTAATGAGGCAGCTTTCAGACTACAAGAGTAAACACAATACAGTGAAGTGTTCCTTTGTGGTTTTTTTTCTTTTTTTTTTTCTTTTATTTCTCTGACATTTTCTTTTCTTTCCAATTTGTATGATTTTGAAAGAGCAAATGTCTCTGTTGGGCTTGCTTTAAAAGCTACTAATATTATTATGGGAAGAAGTTTTTGAAACTGATCAGAAAATTTAGATGTGCACTTGGCTTCCCATTTCAGGCTGAATAGGGGAAGTAGATCGAAACACATGAATTAAGGAGCCCTCCTGGGCTGTAGATACCTGTTCTCCCTCCTACTGACATCATGGCACACAACTTCATTCATATTAAGCTCTATTTTAAAAGTAAATAAAAGATGCTTTTAGAAACTAAATTTTTAAAAAGTTGATATCTCTGTTCTAACATGTGAGTCACATTTTAAGGTGTGGTGTGCTTTTGGTTGGTTTTTTTCATTTTTTGGTTTGGTTGTTGTTGTTGCTGGTTTTTTTTGGTTTTGTTTTTGTTTTGTTTGTTTGTTTTGTTTTGTTTTGTTTTGTTTTTTCTTCCCTAGCCATTTGGTTTGTGCAAACTAGAGTAAAGGCAGGAATAAACTGAGTTGTCAGTCATCTTACTTCATATCTTTCAATAGAAAAATATAGAATCCTTTCAAGTTGGTGCCAAATATCAAAATATTAGAGCTTTCCATGCAGCTAAGATGTTCATTCTTTTATTTGTGAAATTTCAGTTATGTTTCCTCTTATTATGTCATTTATAACGTTTGCTTGCATTAAATACTTTATCCAAAACTTTATGTATGTTTTGCCTTCAAATTTTCCTAATTTCTCTGTTTGAATTTTACAGATAACAAAACAAAACTCAACATGTTTCAAGGTTATAAGATTGTATGCTTCAACATTTTGACAAGTGATAACCCTAAATTATAAGGTAAAGGAGAAAACTACTTAGAGATTTGCAAGCCCAGCCTTAATACCAGTTCTTTTCACTGTTCTTATTGCACATAACAGCAAACCATTCCTGTGCTGAAAGTTATCTCTCTGCGTTTTTTTAAAAATTTAAGTCCATAAAGAAGAAATAATTTTTAGATTAGTATCCTAATTTAATTGCTAAAACATTTTTTTGTCTGTTTGTTTTGGAGTTTGGGGGGGTTGGTTGATTTGTTAGAGGAGGTGTTCTTCTTGTTTGTTTGTTTATTTGTTTTTGGTTTTGTTTTGAGGTGTTTAACTTCTGTTTTATTATAGAAGTCAGACACTTCATCCTTTTTTGTCTGGATATTCTGAGGGCTATGTTATAGTAGAAACACTCCATCCTGAGTCTGGCATGGTTATGAGAGGATTTTGACTGGAAATGTCCCATTAATTTAGTTACCTCAACCTCAGGAACTGAGTGCTGATCTAGGGTATTTATAACAAACATTAGTAAAGTAAAATAGCCAACCCAACAAAGTAAACCTTTCAGAAGACAAAAAAATTCTCCCCATTTCTAGCTGGCGTCTAAGAGTGCCTAAGATGGACCAAGTGAAATGCCAGATTTTCACAGAGAATTACAGAATCATTAAGATTCATTTGAACTTTATCAGTGATTGAACTTTAAATGATGTGGTCCTCAGACACTGTTGGCAATGGCAACCACATGAATATGTAGAAAAGGCAGGCTAAAATCTCAAAACCTGCAAACTTTCTGGGAAGCATTGACGCAGTGACTGAAAAGCCAGTATATTTACTGTAGGTATTCACATGCAGTAATGCATTTGGTGCTGAAACACATTATCCAGAGAGGAAGTACAGATTCTGTCGCTCTGATCCCCAGATTTTATTTTTTTTTCCCAATATCAATGCTGTTAAGAATTTTTCTTCTTTCTTGTCTAGTCAGCTAAAAAATACAGCATTTTCCCCTGAGTTTTCAGATTCCTTCTGACTTTATACCCATGAACCTGTCTGCTTTATGTGGCTTTTACTGGTTTCATCCTGCCTTCACTTGTTTATTTCTTATGCTTAACACAGCGTTTTCTGATCTGTAGTTAACCACTGTCAAAACAGATCAGGAATTTCTTCCTTTACTCAGGGTAATTAATAGGGAAACGTCTTTCTTATTTTATTTTGGAAATATTTGTAAAAATTAATGAAGCATGTTTTGCTAAACTGAAGCTGTTGAACTTTTACAACTGAAATGTATGCCGCCTTAGTGAGAAAGACTTAAGCATCAAGGAAAAAGTAATGCATAGCTAGTCCCTACTAAAGTAGTCACAAAAATTACATGCATTTGTACTGTTTAATTTTAATTGCATAAACTTGCAATTCTTAAGGAAAAGTACGCTTATGTTACTGATCAATTAAAGCTAGTGTTTTCAGCCTTGTATTTAAAACACAGCAAACTTCCATCTTCAATATCTCCAATTACTATAATTTAACTATCCTTTAGGATACCATCAATACACTGATTTAGGAAAAAAAAAAAAAAAAATGTAATCCCAACATTTCATGGCAGCCAACATGGCTTAATTGAGAACAAATCAAGCCTGACCAATTTGGTGGCCTATTAAAATAGGGTTACAGTAGTGGTGGATGAGGGAGCAGCAACTCACATCATCTACCTCAACTTGTGCAGAACATTGGGTACTGTCCTGTACAGAACACTTGTCTATAAACAGGAGAGGTATGGATCTGACAGATGGACCACTCTGTGAGTGAAAAGTTCACTGGATGGTGTTGTGGTCGCTGACTCAAGGTCCACATGAAGACTGGTTGCAAGAGATGTTGCTCAGAGGTTAGAGCTGGAACCAGCATTGACACCTTTGTTGATGACATGGACAGGGGGATAAAGGGCATCCTAAGAAAGTTCAGACAACACGGAGCTGCAAGGCAAGGTCACACACTGGAGTGAAGGAGTGCCAACACGGGGACCTGGATATGCTGGAAAGGTGAGACTGCATGAACGCCTGGAAGTCCAACGAGGCCAAATGCCAGGTCCTGCACCTGAGTCAGGGCAATCCCAAAGAAAAGTGGAAGCTGGACAGTGAATTAATTGATTCAGACTAGCCTTGAGTATAAAGACTTGGGAGTATTCTATATGACTCAACCTCTCCCGTGGAAACAGACTGAGAGACATGGGATATCCACAACTTCTCTGGACAACTCGTTCCAGTGTCTCAGTATTTTCACAGTAAAAAAGATCTACCTAATATCTAATTTAAATTTACCCTCTTTTAGTTCAAAGCCATTTCCTCTCATCCTATCAGAGTATGACCTTGTAAAAAGCCCCTTTCTCGCTTTCTTGTAGGTCATCTTTAGGAAACCACAGGCTCTCCTTGGAGCTTTCTCCAGAGGAGCAATTCCATCTATCTTAGATTATCCTCACAGAATGTGCTCCAGCCCTCTCATCATCTTCACTTTGGAATTGTTCAAGGCCAGGTAAAGGAAGATAGTCAAGTCAAAGGTATCCCTCCCACAGCAGGGGGATTCAAACTAGATTTGTGGTCCCTTTCAAACCAAAAAATCTATGATTCCATTATTTTCTACAGAAACCACTACTAAAAATCCTTACTCATATTGTGGTACCCCAAAAGAAAGTTTAGGTCAAATTTACACACAGGCACAAAAAAACCCCACAGAGTGATAATGAATAATTTCCATCTGAAACAACAGGAAAAATAAATATTTGATTTATGCATCATATAACCCTTTGTTGCCCAGGTTTTTGTTCCTATTGTCATTATGATATCTTTCTGACAATATATGCCCTATGAATCCATCATTTTCTTCTGATATATAAGGCTTAACTATCAGTGTTTTCTCTCTCTTATTTCCTCTTTTCTTTGTTTCTTTCAAATGGATTAGTCATCTAGTTTGGCTATAGCCTCATTCTAATGAATGAAATAGACTGGAAAGAAAAGATAATATTCAAATTCCCATATGACTTAAACATGGTGATGCTGAAAGACTCTGCACTTGACTTTTAGACTCCTAAATCCAAGAACTGAGTTAGACACTGGAGTCTGTCCCCAGTACAAAATGAAGGAAAATGTAAATTTCTTAGTTTAAAGTTTTCAGTACTGTGGATTTTAACAGAGTGCAGACAGGTTTAAGAACATATCTTTAATTTCAATTCTCTCTTGGGCTGAAGGTCCTAGGTCTGGCTTGTGCTGGATGCATCTGCAAGGCTGATATTCCAAACCTCAAATCAGATCCAAGTTTTGTCTGAAAGGATAAATGTGTGAATAACTAAGCGTAACAAGTAACTGAGGAGAACCTGTATGCCAAAAGAGTTACAGGTCAGTATTATAGACTCCTTTGCCAGAAGGAGCTTTAGTTATGACTCTTAATTTTGTGCTATAGTTCAGATGGAAAATTCTTATTCCTTCTTGCATGTTTTGTTCCTTTTTACAAGGAATGCTATTTGATATGTTTGCAATGATGCTGCTGCTGCTGCTGACAACAATTAATTTATGGGATATTTTTTCTCTGGCCGTTCATTAACAGCACTCAACTGATGCTGCTGAAATGAAGGAAAAGTTAGATTTAACTCATTTTGGCTTGTGCTGGTTAATATTTATTAATGAAATAGGTCCAAGGGAGATGGCTATCTGGGAAGGAACACAACCAGGAATTTTCCAACAAGCTACACTGTTCATGTAGCAATCTGCACATATGTGTTCTTTCTGCTCACATGAAGGACAAGTTATGCATTGTTAAGTATCCAAATGTTGTTGTGGTTTAACCTCAGACAGCAACAAGGCCCCAAACAGACACTCACTCTCTCTACCTCAGGATGGGAGAGAAAATCTGAAAAGTAAAACTGAGACAAAAGGTAGGTTGAGATAAAGACTGTTTACAGGTAAAGCAAGAGATCATGAAAAGAAAGCAAATTAGAAACTCATCCACAACTTCTCAGGGCAATCAGGTGTTCAGCCATCTCCAGGAAAGCAGGGCTCTGTGATGTGTAAGGATTACCTGTGAAGACAGACATCATCACTCTGAACATCCCCACATTCTTTCTTCAGGTTTATGTGCTGGGTATGATGCCACGTGATCTAGAGTAACTCTGGGGTCAACTGAGGTCACTTGTCCCTAATTACTTCATCTGTACCCCCACTCACCCAGCTGGGGGCAGGGTGAGAAACAAAAGAGGCCTTGGCTCTGTGTAATCCCTGCTCAGCAATAATCATAACATCCCTAGATTACCAACATGATTTTCCACACAAATCCAAAATGCAGCCCACACTAGGTATTATGGAGCCAATTACCTCTATCCCATCCCACCTATAACAAGCAAAATATAAATTTTGCTGTCACATTGAACAGCCCAATATAAGAATATGCTTAGAGAACTTTGGTTAAAGTGCTGAAAGACAAACACAAGATGGAGGGAAGTTTGCAAATTACAGCAAGGTGTGACATTGGACAACCTGGGACTGTCAACCCCCATCTGAAATTTTCTAATAGCTTATGAACTGTATTTTGCAATATTAATTCATTTTGGTTTGAGGTCATTGACATGCTGCCTTTGCACAGGTGTGATGGGAAGTTGATGGGCAGTATGTAGTTTCATTAGAACTGAAGAACTGACTTAGTACCTCTGCCAGACAAGCAGAAAAAGAACCACTGTACAGCTCCAAAGAGCAGTGTTTATAAGTTTTCAAATAGAAGCTGAGAAACACCAATAAAGTTTGGATCCAGCTCAAGTGTACCATCAACCTCAGGCAGCTTCCTGGCATTTTTATCTATTTATTTATTTGTTTGTTTGTTTGTTTATTTATGATCCATTTATCTAGTACCATTAAAAGATATATAGAGAAAATTACTGGGGCAAAACAGAGATCCAATTGCACATTGTACAATAAGAGCAAATAATTCCTGTTCTCATTATTTGAATCGACAATTTGCTAAACCAGTATTAACAAAAACAACAACTTTACCAGGTTAAGGGAGTTTTGTACTGAGTAATGATTGCCTGGAGAAGGAAAGAACAGAGGGAGTAAATCCTAGCAGCCTTTTACTATTGAGGTAGCACATGCAAGTGAATCAATAGTGGCCAGAAAGGAGGTGCTGTAAAGATGTTTTATTGGTTTGACTACGTAGGTTGGCAGGGAAGCTGCTGCAAGTATCAGTGCAATCAAACTAGCCCAAACACAGAGTTGAAGCCCAAGAGCCTTCACTTTCTTGGAAGCACTAAAAATAATGTTTTGGTCATAAGAGCCTATGTCATCCAGCCTGGACTTGTGTCAAGGCTGTGAACTGCCTGGCCAGTTCAAATATTTTCTTTATTTTAGTCACAAAGGACATCTAACCTAGCCTTTTGCAAAGGACTTTCTACCAGTCAATGAGCTACAAGCAGACCTGAGTCCATTGCAGGAGAGAGTCATATGATAGCACTGAAGAGCTCAGCTTTCACATACAACAGCCTGGATCTCTTCCTACCTGTCTCTGCACACCTGCCTGGAGCAGTTAGCAGGAATCTCAATGCTAAAGCTCCCTTTGTAACCAGAGAGACTTCTCCAAGGGGTGCTCAAATCTTGCTTAGATCCGCCTGACTCTCTCCTTGTTTACTTCACTGAGAGGCCGTGGAAACCAGGCTCCCAGGTTAAGTCCACTTCCTAGCTCCTTATATTTAGAAAGGTTGAATCTAAGCACACAAATACACAGCCAGTGAGTCAGTAGTTTTTCAGCGTAGAGGCCATAACTTATTAAGCCATGTTACATTGATTCCTGGGTAGGGGGTTTGAACATAAATAAATTACATTTTCCCTCTACAGAAATTTGTTGACCCACAGAATTTTCGAATTTGTTTCCAGCAAAATACAATCTGCTAGCACTTTTCAGCAGCAGAAACTTTGCCCATGCCCATGGCAAAAGAAGTCTTAAAAGTGCTTTAATATTTTCTTAAGCATATTTTAGTAGAAGTAGCAATCATAGTAATAGTAATATACAGTAATACAGTAATGTTGGGTTTGCATGACAAGGTTTTAGTAACAAAAGGACTACAGGGCTAGAAGGGCTAGAAGCTGCTGGAAGATTCCCCCATGTCTGGCACAGCCGGTGCCAGCTGGATCCAGGATTAACCCAATGCCTTCCAAAGCTGAACTCCTCAGCAGCTGCAGCAGCACTTCTGCAATGAGAGACTTGAGAAGTTGTGGGGATAAAACACTTGCACAACAGCAACTGCAGCAGGAAGAGGAGTGAGAACATGTGGGAGGATCAGCCCTGCAGACAGCCAGGGCAGTGCAGAAGGAGGGGCAGGAGCTGCTCCAGGCTCTGGAGCTCAGATTCCCCTGCAGCCCCTGGAGCAGTCTATGCTGAGGCAGCTGTGTCCCTGCAGCCCAGGGAGGGCACGGGGGAGCAGAGATCCCCCTGCAGCCCCTGGAGGAGCCCAGGCTGGAGCAGGGGGATGCCCAAAGGAGGCTGTGACCCCACAGCACTCCTGTGCTGGAACAGGATCCTGGCAGGACTGACTCCATGGAGAGAGGAGCCCAGGCTGGAGCAGTTTTGCTGGCAGGGCTTGTTGCCTCTGGGGGGACCCTTGACTGCTCCTGAAGGACTGATCCTGTGGAGCAGACCTGTGCTGGAGCAATGTAGGAGAACTGCAGCCTGTGGGAAGGATTCAAACTAAGGAAGTCTGTGGAGGACTGTCTCCTATGGGAGGGACCCCACTCTGGATCTGGGAAGAGTCCAGCTGAAGTCCAGTCCCTGGCGGGGCAAGGAACAACAGCGGCAATGTGTGATGAACTAACCTCAGCCCACATTCCCCATCTCCCGGTGCTGCTCTGGGGGAAGAGCTAGAGAAAATTGGGAATGAAGTTGAGCTGAGTCGTCCACCTGAGCAAGGAAGTGACAGAGTGTCTTTGGTGGGCAATGGGCATCCAGCCATGGTGAACCCATAACCTATGCAAATATAAGGAATTTTATAAGTTTTAAGTCTGTTTGTGCCTTTGGCACAGATAAAGATAATGGTGTTTACTACTGTTATTAATTATTATTTTCATTAGTAGTAGTATTTGCATTTCTATTTATTTGTATTTGTGTTTGTGTTTGTATTGCAGTAGTGCATAATGAAGAACTATGGCAACAGATCAGAATTTCATTTAACTATGTACTTTGCAAACATAGAACATTCTTAAAATAATTTAGAAGTCAAGTATAAAACAAAGCTAGTGAGTGCACACAAATATACATATAAATGTGAAGGGTTTTGTTTGTTTCTCTGTGTGTGAGAGGGTGTAAATGTATTTTTTGTGAGACTGCAGAACAAGGTGATGGTCATAGTTCACTAAACACTTACACTGAATAAAGAAGACCAGAATCTCAGATTTTTTTGAGCCTAAAACTTAGAGCAAACAATAATATTAAAAAAAAATTTCTTGATATTCATATGAATTGACCAAATGAGGTTTACATCTCATTTAAATTCCAATCAAACCCAGGAAAGGTCTCACCTTCTTTAAAGCCAGGCAGAGGTGGAACATGATTACAAAAGCTCTGTCATGAAAGTAGGATCAGAGAATACCCATCACAAGCCTATGCTTAGGAACTTAGTTAATATTTAGAAATGTGTTAAATGCTTTAGGTACTTTAGTCCTTAGTGTTTCATTGTTTGATTTTTCCTCTTGACAGTGAAATGACCTTCTCTTGTCAGAAGATGTTGGGCTGATGGCTAGACAAATGAATCACAACAATTCACAGTTTTGATTGTGTGAAGTTAGAGATCTGGACAGATTTTAAATCAGCTACTATTTTGAGAGGGGAGGAATGCACAAGAATGATTTTAGCTATATCTGGTTTCTACCTGAAAGAAAGCAGAAAGAGGAAGCAAAAAAGGCTCTTTATTTTCTTCTGACAGTCTCTTATGAAAAAACATACATCTCCCAGGTAAAAATGGTCATTGTTGAGCCTGGAATACATCAGTGAACAGGAGAAATGTAAGTTACAACAAGACTTATGTTGACTTCTCCTAACATTAGGAGACAATGACACTTCCAGACATTTCAGGCAGCCTGGAAGTACTTTTCTCCTTTTCAGGGGCTGCAGCTATTGTCTGGACACTTATTCCAAAATCATTCCTTGCACATCAAAATCTGAACCCCTTCTGTTTCTGTGGTCACTCCACTGGTGCAGGTTATTTGGGTTTGAGGATTATCTAGGAACAGAATCTCAGTTATATACATAAAATATAGCACTGACTATGGATTAGAGAGGGGCTGCCAAGTGCAGCATTCAGACACCTGGCTGTATTGATTTTACACTTTTCCTGTGATTCTACATCATGTTCCTTTAGTTTCTGGCAATCTCTATAACTTTTATACTGACATAAATTGTGATAAAAAAGGAATCAAATAATCCCTCTTCACCCTCAAGATGTAGCTGGGAAAGCTCTACAGCACCATTAATATTTTTGCTAATGTAGGTGAACTCAAGGAGGACAAAAGTACATACAAAGTTAAACCTAACCTCTTCCTATTGTTTCTGTGTTTGCTTTAGATTTGTTCTTCTAGGAAGAATCTTTGGAATATAAATATATGGAAAATTCCCTATATTAAATGACTGCTATCACAATTCTGTTAAAAAAAATAAAATAGCATCCCACAAGAGTTCATCTGAATATCTCATATTAATTTATTGGTTTAATTAGAAACCAGAGGTACTAAGATGACGTAGGACATAACATAGTACCAAAGGTACTCAAGAGATGATCTAGGACATAACATTTCACTAATAGTGAATTCACTTAATGAATACCTGCTGCTTGGAATAGTGAAATAGCAATAAAATTGAATGCAGTCCTCTGAAACCCTCCATGTTTTACACTGTGTTAGGTGGATGGACAACCGGCCTTAAGGAACTTTTTATTTTCCAGCTTCAAAATCATAGAGTTGCTTGTTTCCAGAGGAGTATAGAGGGCTGTTGTGGGGTTTTTTGTTGTTTTTTTTGTTGTTTGACTCTTTGTTTTTTTTTCTGATCCTGCAAATTAGCATGTATTCTTGATGTTCCCTTGCTGATGAATTGGTGGAAGTCTTCTAATGAAGTTAATAATGCTGTCTTATGTTCAGACCTCTGGGATGAAGCCAAAGGTGTAAGAAACAACAAAGCCAAAGTTTTATCATGCCTTTATCATCAAAGGAGAGGTTTGGAGAACTGCCCAGAGGGAAGCTGTGCTAATACTGTAATTCATTTTACATTTCACAGTACTATGTTAATAAATGCTCTTGCTGCCTACTTTTTCCTTAAATTTGATTTTCAGCCATTGCAGTAAATACTTTGTGCAAGCTCTGTAAACATTAGTCCAGCAACAAAAGTGGTATTAAAGAAACTTAAAAGGAAAGAACAGTTAAACATACACACAAACAAAACAAAATTGATAAAGAATTTCACAGGACTGAAACAGATCATCATGGTTTGTCTGACAAAGAAATTGCTTTATCAGAAAAATAACTATTACCAAGGATCAGAAGTGCACAGCTAAGCTTTTTAGTAGTCTTTCAGTATTCCACGTTGTTTGGATCATGAGCTTCTCCAGGGCAAATTAGCACTGTTTATTTCAGAAAATCATCTGACTGCTCCAACAGGGACCTTTACTTCTTTGACTCTAGCACCCAGGAACCATGCAGATCACCATGTACCACCTCCAGGGGCTGAGGAGAATTTTAATAGCAATAATTTTATATTTCAATTCTTGAACATGCACTGCTGTGTTTCACATTTGCAAACCATATGACATGAGAGAGGGTAGTGGCAGCTTTGAATTTTGAAGGTCTTAAGTTCCCAAGAAGATGCTTTTAAATAAACTTTTAATGAGTTGGATAAAGCAGGCTTTCTAGCCTAGACATACTTGAGATGAATTCATTGAATAAGGAAAAGAAAATGTTGCTGGTATAAAATATTTTTCTAGGATTCTGCTACTTCTACTGTAACCAAATCATAGCAAGAAAAATAAGGCCTTTAAGAAGGGTTGTGATCTTTCAGAGGAATTCAGTTATGGTGGGATAGATAGACACGATTTACTCTGTTTTCATAAACAACAACAAAAAAAAATCTTTTTCAGAGGAAATCTTATATTTTCTCCAAGATTTTTGGAGGGTGAAGAGTGAAAAGTAAATGGAAAAGGAGCTCTGAAGATTGTCAGGCAGGCAAGCAAGCAATGTGCCATATGAAGGCAGACAACTTATTTCAAGCCAAAGGATTATAAGATGCTAGCTAAGATGTTTAAAAGCCGTTTGTCAGAGACTGGTTGTTTTTCTCTGAAAAATGCTAGGAAAAAAAGAGAGAAGAGATATCTTGGAGGAAGTGTTTGTGAAATCCACAAATCTCCCATTGATGGTCATCTTGGTTTAAGTCTCATAATGATTAAAAAAAATGGAAAAAATATAAGACAAACCAAAATGTTTTGAAATTGATTAGATTTCTGAAGATACATCAAGACAAAATTTGATTTAAATTATGTTTAAACATTGATATGGAAAGATTTGCTTAAAATTAAAGAAGATACATTAATTGATACTGTTTAGTCTCTGTCAATGCCACACACTTTGCCAGACAGTCCCCACCCCTGGTCAATATTGCCCACAATGGAAAATATATACATAAATATTTGACACAGACAAATCTAAAATGTTACTGCCAAGATGTAAATAGCATGTTAGTAAAAGGGAATGACTCTTGAATAGAAATTTGAATGCCTATGAAGATCACAGTTCATCAAAGAGAGTTAAGAATACTGGTTTGAAATGCTTGAATTTGCCAAAATTTATATGTGTGACTACTGATTGAATTTGGATAAAACTGAACATACATGGTTTCTGGGATTTCCTTGAGCAAGACGCTGTCTTGAAAGCAAAGGTAATACGAGTATTGACAAGAAAGCCATGAGAAATATTATCTTCCAAGAAAAGAATTAACTAAGAATTAATTAAGAATTATCTTCCAAGAAAAGAATTAATTTTTGTTAGAAATCTACAAGGCGTTAATAGGTGAACATGAAGTAAATTTTTCAGAACTGAGGAGACTGCTGAAGAAACTGTTGCAGTACTGTCACTGCTGTAGGAGAAATCCTGTTGTGCAGGTTTTTTTGTCAGGGGTGAATGAACTTACAGAGTTAGAAGACAGAACTTGGAACACAGCAGTGTAGAGGATGATAGGACTTATAGGGTCTCAAAAGTTCATCTACCTCTATATCCTTCCTCTAAATGTCCCCATTCCAGACAGTTGTTTGTCTATGATGTTCCTAAATGCATTCACTTGTGAGATTCTGCAGCTTTCCCAGGCTATATTTTCCAGAGTGATGAGAACAGTAGATAAAAGCAAAGTGAATGTGTTAACTTTCATTTAACAAACAGAGGCTGTGTTTTTGCTAGCTGGCCTCTTTGTAGTTCAACAAGAAATTCCACTGGATAGATTCTAATTAGATCCATAGCCTCCTCATGGGTTCATTTTGGAACCCTCTTACCTAACTTCATTTTTCTGATTAATCTCCAAATTAAAAGGATGCCAGAAGTCTGACAAGTAGAGTGGCAAGCCACCAAACAACCTTAATCAGCAAGACTCTTGCATGGTGGGAGCTCACAAGCCATGAAAAATCAAGATAATGTGAAATGTGTGAAGTAAGGCCACACCACCATTCCCTCATTCCAAAAATGGAACTTTGTCATAGGAATCACTACTGCCAGTGTTGAACAAGTAGAACTCGGTTGAAAAAGTGTTGTGAATTCAAATATTGTTTTCAAAATATGTTTTGAATTTGCAGCCTTGGAGAATAGTTTCCTCAATAAAGCCACAGAATAAAGGTTAAGGGCAGTTACGGTACAGAACTTTATAAAAGAAGTCCAGATCATTGAAATCAGTGAGGTGAAAGTATTTTTGTTACCTAAGAACAGATTTCTATTCTTGTTTATGTAATATGAAAGAAAAAGGGAAGTTCTGGGAATAAAAGTTCTAGGAAGGTCCAGGAAAGGAAGGGAGATGAAAAGACCTGAAAACTCACTAGAAGTCAATAATGAATTTTCTCTATGTGAAAATTACTTTATTCTGCTTTTTCATCATATTTTTCTCCAATTATTTTTGTGGCATTCATTTTTCATTTAATTATTCATATTTATTGCCTTCTTGTAAGGAAAGTCACATCACTAGCACAAAGAAAATCATGAAACAGAGAACTAGAAAAATGGAAAAAATATATTAACAGTATTTCAAAAGAAGTGAAAGGCACTTGCAAATGGAAGTGCAAAATCATAGCAGTGGAAAGACAAAGAGAAAATTACCTCAACTGATACCAAGTAGACAGAGCACATAGAAATAAAATTGTGTATTGAAATGAAAGATAAAGTAAGCAAATAATGAGATAATATCATGGATATTTTAGTAATAAAGAGCAAAACTGAAGATTTGTACAGATTTTTGCACACATAACCAATAGTTTATGATAAATACCTCACGATTCCCAAGCTTGTATTACATCAAGCAATCTTTTAGACTTTGTTTAACCTGTTACTGCTCAGGATCAAATTTGATTCCTACTTTATTTCCCACATACAATTATTTGCATAAAGTTGTGTATATAAATATGTAATTTAACACAATTTACTTATTCACTGAATCTTTTGGCTTTCATTACCATTATGTTCCTGGATCAATAGTGAAGTGAAAACTCTATGATGTAATTGAACAAACTCTGTGTAATTGAAAATTGAACCTGATAATGAAATATCACAAGATAAGTATAGCAAATATAATATAATAAGACATAATTAAAAAAAAAAAAAAACATAATCAAAAAACCCAAAAAAATTAACCTGGAATGTTTTGCAACTTATGTACAACACAAAATAGTTTTTCAAAAATTTGTAGAAAAAATGTACACAAACAAATCAAGCCATTGCTTTTTAGACGCAGAAAGTACAAAATGTGCAGTTCTAAAGTCCTGTTTCAGTTCGTTACATTAATCTTGTAGCAAGTGACTTATCTTTACAAGCCTTTCAAGGAGGTTATGGCAGAATTATCTTGGAAGAAGATTGTGTTTCTTTCTGGATCGTCTCAAAAACATTCACAATATTCATGTTCCTTCTCTTCCAACAAGATGTTTATTCATAAAGGAAATGACACAAGTAATACTTAGAAAAGCCTACATTTCTTATCTGGGGAATATAATGAAAACCAAAATTCAGATGTAAAATTCTATCTGTCCTGTTGAAAAACTTTTTCTGATTAGAATAGCCCAATTTGTTTAAAAGCCATTTGAAAGAGGAGAAATGTACGTCAGAACTGGTAATATGATATGGTAAATATGAACTGTCTTCTGAATATTATCACTGTAAAAGCATGAATTTTGTGTCATCTGTAGTACCAGAATGAGAGAAAATGTACTCAAACACAATTGTTCTTTGCTTACAGAGTACCAAATGATTCATACTTATCCAGGACCATGCATTTGGAACAGATCTGTGTACTTTCTGATTAAATGACGGTCTGTGGGAGTGGGCGGAGCCCCAGCTGCTTTGCCCTCGAGAGGGCCAAGCTAAGGAGTTAAGAAAGAATTTCACAACTTCACCCAGAGCCCTTAAGACAAAAGACCTAGTCACGGCGACCTGTCCGGAGACCCACAAGCCCCCTCGGGATTTTATGTAGATCTGTTGCAATTGATTGGTTCTGTACCCTTTTCCTCCCACCCTGGTGTCCCATAAAAACCCCTGGGTTTCCTCTGGTCAGCAGAGGTTTCTCGTCCCTGGACCCTTTCACTGGTACCCTCTCAATAAAGTACCACCTGCGGAAATTCCATACGAGGCCTCTCTCTCTCTCTCTCACCACGGCCGGCTGAAAGGGGCAACTCACAAGGGCAGGAGCTGAGAGCACTGAGCTGAAATCACTGAGAGCTGAAATCACTGAGCTGAAAAATCACTGCTCTGCCCTCCTGCTGAGAAGCCCCTCTGTCCAGCTGAGGAGCGCCCTGACCCCCCAAGAAGCTGTTTCTAGTGAGACATCTTTTGGGGTGGCTGTGGCTCTCTGGGTCCCAAGTGGCGGACCCCTCTACCAGCTGGAATAACGGTCTCCTGCCAAAGAAGAATTTGTGTCTGGAGCTTGAACAAAATACTAGATTATATTTCCAACATCTGTAAACCACCAATTTATAGGCAGGAAGGAACTGATTTGTCACTTTAACTGCCCATTAGCTTTAGAGAAAATAATAACTTGCAAAATATGAAAAAAAATTTGCAAAGATGAGCCAGTCACATACTGACGGCTTCAAAACTGGTTTCACAAGACATGCCTTCTAGCAGGTTTCTGGCAGACACAATGTGATGAATTTGCTACGACAAAAAAAAGTGCCATTTATCAGAGCCCACCTCCCCCCACCAGCTGTTTTCAGTCATATTGCAGCAGAAAGGAGAAAGAAAAAACTCTTGATTATATGTGATGTACTTTAATTCTTTCTTTATTTAGCAAATTGTTGCATACCTTTTTTTTAGACAATTCTTGTGCCCTGTTAGACTTTCAAGACCTTGATGTTCCCTTATCTAACAAGCCTGTAACCTATATAGCCAAATGAGACAAGGGAGTATATATAGAGAGATTCGTGCTGGAGCAGAGGCTCCATTAGTCTCTTATTAGAAATTGAAGGACAGATCCTGTTCCTCTTCATGGTTCTGTAAAAAGGGAAGCTCCAGCGATTTTACCCAAACTGTAATGGTGTAAATCTAGATGAGAATTTGCTCCTCCGTGACAGCAGCTCTGAACTTAATAGAATTGTGAAGATTGAGGGGTTAAAGTAATGAGTTCCTCAACAGTTCACCTCTTACTGCCAAGTATTCATTAAGCTTGTACTGGACGTCTTAGACAGTCACCTCTAAAGTCTCTGGCTCTGGTGAAGATACAGTCAATCTTCACGGTAATGTCCTCAAAACTTATATCTCTGAAATGTGCTTTCATTAGATTGCTCTACAAATCACTCCTTTAAGACCAATTCTAAATATGCTTTCTGAACTGTGCAGTGATTAGTGCTGAATGCTGTACTTTGGGTGAGGTCCTAACGAAATACACTGTATTTCCTTAACAATAATTGAGTTGAAAGCTTTAATATAAGGGGGTTTTTTATTATTAAAATAACTCTCATATCTCTCTCCAGGTCAATATGCTGTAGTACCTTCCCATTAAGCAGATATTATGTCCTTTTATTACATTCTCCGAGACCCATTATTCTGCATTTATCTGCATTGAATTTGCTATCTATTAGCTCAAGTACTTAAATGATCTAAATCCTTCCCTACCTGACTGTATTGTTTCTCATGGATGACCTTTCCTCCCAATTTACTATCATCTGCACACCAGAAATTTTTAGTTTAAATAATATGCTCTGAGTCATTTAAGGTACTGAAAAAGCTGTGGTTCCAACATTGATCCCTGTGGTGCCCCTGACACGAGTAACTTTGCAGCAGCTTAAAAGCATAACTCAAATGTGCAATCTCACCAGCTGCAGCCTAAAAATATGGCCTTCCCACTCTGAAAGAAAGGTAAAGCCTTGCTTAACACATATTTAACTTTTTAAAATAGTGTTCTGACTTTCTTGAAAACAGATGGCCAACGTTTCTAAAAGGCTTCAGGGTGTGTCTACACTACAGCTACAAAAATACCCAGAGATGGTGAGCTTCAGCTACTGAGCCATTTCAGCTGCCTTTGTACAATATCAACTTGAAGCTGTACCAAAATCTTTGTAACAGCACTGCTAGAGTGCAGCAATGCTGCTCCTGGAGATGAATTTGCAATATATTTGAGTTTATCTCTGAAAACAAACTTCCTCATCCTCGTAAATGTCCAAGGACTGGTTGAATGGGGGCTTGAGCAACCTGGTCCAATAGAAGGTGTCCCTGCCCATGGCTGGATCAATATGATCTGAAGGTATCTCCAAACCTAAATCTTTCTTTGATTTTGTGAAGGACAAACCCTGCCCAACTCACTGCTGCACATGCTCAGTGCCAGTTTGCAAGGTACTAAATCTCCCACCTTTGCCCAAGGTGAGTGTGTAAGGTCAGCTTTGAAAAGAATGTAATGCTGAGATGAAAGCCAAGGTGCTGGCGGTGAAGCCAGTACTCCACACAATACCCATGAGAAAGGCTAAGGGGTCACACTGTTTTACCTCTTACACCTGGTGGAGATACTTAAAGATGAGCAGCGTCTGGATTCCCAGATGGTCAAAGGGGAAGGCAGGCCCCTGAGGCATTGAAACTCTTCACCCTGACTGCAAATGCTCATAAGCTTTCCAAATAAAGCAGCCAAGTAAAACCTTGAACTTTGGCAGACATAATATTTCTCTTTATCTGTGTTATTTAGGAGAGATATTTTGGATATTGGTGTGATGTAGGCAGGCATTTTTATTGTGCCTGTGATGCCTGTGGAAAAAACACGGTTCTGTGAAAGGTGGGGTGATTCATCACAAGCAAGTTTGTGTACATTGATCTCTGTGTTTTCTTAGGCAGAGCTCTCTACGAAGAGAGCTTACCTGAATTTTTCTGTATTATCATTTCAGTAGAAAACATTAAAATCTTCTGACTTGTACAAGTCTTGCACAAGTAAGTGCATCAAAATGGCTGTGGTAGTATCCAGCTTTATGAACAGGAAACTAGCAGTTTGGAGGACTGGATTTAAAGGATCACTTAAGGATTTTTGGCAGAAAGCAGCTCAATTCCTTATTCAGAAAATCACCCTGCTCCCTCAGGGGTGTCAGACACATTTCTGTCTGTGTGTTGAGACTTTCCTCTTCCCTGTAGCCCACTCTCCCAAAGCTTATTTCTTAAGACTAGCTTTTCTTGACTCTACTCTCCTTGGGATGATTGACTCTAGTTACTGTAGTTTAGGCTTTTCTTACCCTGTTGTATCCATGGTGGTTTGTGTTCAGCCTGGCTGAGACTTACAGCCCTCTCTGTGAGCAGACATTTGCACACACTTCCAAGCTTTAAGTTTTCCTTGAAGACGAGGTAGGAGAGATGTTGATGAGAAAATCAACAAAAAATACTTCAAGAACTGTATTTCACTTAAGTAGTTGAAATGTGTCTCAGCTCCCAAACTTGTGCCGATATTTTCCACTTACTCTATTTTTTCCTTCCTGCTGAAAAATACGTTGCTATGACTGAGTAATTTTCTTTTTCCTAACAGCCGCAAAAGAACCAATTGTCTATGCACCATTTTAAGTTATTTAAATTCCATCACCCCAAAAAGTGATTATTTTATTTCCCTAGGAGGCGTTCCAACAAATCTCATACAGTCAAGGCAGGCATAGCTGCTTCTTTCTTTGGATTTTCCATTTCTCTCTGTTCCCTCAGGATGTTCTACAATGATTATTTCTTTCTGTCTTTATTTTTTCTCTACTTCTTTCTTCCTTTTTTTCTTTTATTATTTTTCTTAACAGCTCGTTATTTTTAGAGAGAGACTGCGGCAGTATTGCTGAAGAACAACTAGATGCAGTAAGGAAAAATCATCAGTGTTTGATAGTATCACAGTAATAGCATGTTGGATAATCTCTTATCTCAATTATGTGGCATGAACCAGCAAGAAAACATGAACCAGAAATCTGTATGTTTTTGTGTGATTTTATTAATTTCAAAAAGTATTCCATCCCTGTTTAGAGCATATGATGTTAGACTGGTTCAGGAGCTAATAGGTCTCATGGGACAGATATTTAGCGTCTTTTGACATCTCAGTATTTCATATATGTAACATTTTGAAAATGCATAATCTTGAATTTATAAAGCACTAGAGAATGAAGACTGCCATTCACCCACAACACAGGTCACAGTGGCACAATAAAATATTTCCAGATGAGGAGGGCCCACCCATACAGAAGATGGGCTATTTCCTATTTCATGGCAGCTTGCACTCTGACTCTTGTTTTGCAATATTACAAAAAACCACAGAATTTATTTAGTTTTCTGATGCTGGCTCTGACCATTATAAACTCAGATACAGTTATAAACTTATTTAGTTTTGAGACTGTAGAAGGTATCACACAACAGCAGTTTTCAGAAGGTTAACTGCTACTGATACTTCTCACAGACATTCAATAGCAGCTAAGCTTCTTCCCTTTTAAAATCGCTCAGTCACTCATATTCATAGTCCTCATCATCTTTCTCTCACTCTTCTTTCTTCCTTTAAAAAGACAGACTTCAGTCTGATTAAAACAAAACAAAACAAACCCCTAAAATATCAGAAAAGCTCATTACTGGTTTTCTGAGTTTTTGTTGTCCTCACCACACACTCTTGTTTTCTTCAAAAATGCCTTCCCTCCAGCCCTACCCCCCATCCCCTTGGTTTTGTTTTGCTCCATGCATTGGTTTTTTTCACGGGTTTAGTTTCAGGATCGCTAGATTATTTTCATACCACTAGAACAATGCAGGAAATTTATAGGTTCTTTATACTCTGGATGGTAACTGCTTGGTTTGTCCATATACTCATTGTTCTGTTGTTCTCCAATTAATTCAGAGGAGCCACTTCCTACATTTCGGTTGGAAAAGTAAACAAAATACCACAAGCTTGTCTATCTCAACAGTTTTAAACAACAATTAAAAAGTGAATTAAACAAAAATTCAAATGTTCTTGGGGAAAAAATACATTTTCTAAAGTAAATATTTTCAAATATTATTTTTCATCTCCAATATTATTTAAAATTAGTATTAAATATGATTTGTTAAAATTATCGCTCACAGCTATTATTTTTAATAAAAAAGTATATTTTAAAGGAAATTGCTGCTAAGCAGGAAACAGTTTTGTACTTACAGGAAAAAGAAAAAATGAGAACAACTTTTTTTTATTTATTTCTTCAGCTTGAATATCAAGGATTTGAGCTTTGATACTAACTTAAGTAGATTTTCAGACATTTTATAGCACAGCTACCAATGAGACCTTAATCTTGAGTGTTTAGTGTGTAGATCTTGGTGCCATTTATTTATTTATTTTTCCATCTAAATTTAAAAAATATTTTTTTATCTCATTTTTAGTTCTAAAAATGACTCTTGCTCATCCACTGAGACTTTGATGAAACACTTAAGCACTTATCTGAGTTGTCAAATATCAGAAAACTCCTTTCTTTACTGGGGAAAAAAAAAAAAAAAAAAAAAAAAAAAAAAAAAAAGAAAGAGCTTTGCTATGCAAAAGCATGATTTAAATTGCTGGTATGTGAAGCCTAAGCTAAACCTGCTGAAGTAAGTGAATATGAAGCTATTCATATTCACACACTTGCATTTCTTTGCCTTTGTGATAATACAGATGGTATAACACTAGGAGGTAGGAGACCTGCATTTCTTAACCTAAGGAACATTTTTCCAGCAATTCCACCTCAGAAGCCCAAACTAGCCTTGGAAATAGAGTTTCTCCTACCTACATATGAGTTTTGCATGCATGGCTTAAAGGTACAAATGAAAGATGAAATTCCAGCCAAGGAGCTTCGCTTTGAAGGGGTGCTCCTTTTCCTGGAGTACTCACAACAACTGTTTACTTAAACGAGTAATCACTGGAATGAAAACAATGACAAATTTAGGTGCCAGCCAGGGTCTAGACCCATCTCTTTTTTTGGCAACCTGATTTTGGCAGACTTCTCTGTACATTTGGAACCAGGTGTTCACAGTATCTGCAGGTCCTTTCAACCCAGCTTCACCCCACAGAGGCGAGATGCATTGTGTCTCCTTCTACACAGTTCAGGCTCTGCTACAAGGCTTCTGTTTTGTGATGAAGTAGCTGTCATTTGAAACCCCTTTTCATATCCCCAGTTCACCTCTCAAATATTTTTTTTTTTTTTTTTTTAATACACATTACATAACATATAGTTATACACCATAATATAGGCTGCACCACCATTCCAGCTGGAATGAGTCTGAGTATACTTCATATGTCAGGATGTGCTGAGGAATCATTAATTTCAGTGATAAATTTCCATAGATAAGAAATAAATATCTGAATATTCAGTTCAGTAAAGGCAGAGACGGTGATGAGAGACTTCTAAAAGTCACCCTAATTACCTGATTTTTTTCTCCTAAGGGCTTCAACAGATAGGGTGTCTCAGGTGTCTAAGCAAAGCATTATCTTTCTTTGTTTCCTGGATGCAGGAATTGAAATTCCACCAAAATGTCACCTTAAATGTCTAGGCTGTTAGTTGAATCTGTGCCCAAAGTATCTCAAAAATATATTTAGATGCCTAGGAATGTATGCTGTGCTTAGACACTAAACTTTGGGGAAATACATCTTTCTGATAAGAGAGATATAAAAGGGCTAAGTATCTTTCCATATCTGACTTTGACATTGAGTGTTTTTAAATTTACTTTGGGACAGATGAGGATTAGCTATGTCTCAAAACAAAATTAACACCCTACAAGCTATGAGCAGGTGAAACAAATATTATTTACTCACGTTCTTATTTTATAAGCGTAGAAAGACCTGATTCAGATCTGGTCTGATGACTCATTTTAATAGACCTGGTGTGATTTTAATTGGTTGAATGTTGATTTTAGCCCACTTATGAAGTATTTTGCTGCAGAGAATTGGAATCTTAACATGATCTCTGCTGAGATTAAGTAATATCTTTCTTTTAATTTTCTTCATTTGGTCCTTTGATGTGTATCTATACATGTATCTAATGAATACAAAAGGGTGCTTTATTTCAGAAGCTATTTGTTCAGAGAGAAATATTCTGTGTTTTTTCATGCTAACAGACAATATTTATGAATTCTGTTGGGCCATATGGACAGTATTTCAGAGCTACCACCGTCCTCTGTATAGAGGGAATTTATAGTTTGTAAACTGTGCTTTCCACTCCCGAGAAAACATGGAAAAGCATACTACTGTTAGCAACTTACTGGACCATTTTTGGCATTATAAGCAAGAAACATGAGGTAAGGAGAGACAAAAGCCCCAATCAATCAGCCAGATAAACAAACAAATTTCCTTTTCATTATAATTTTTCACTGCTGAAACTGCTAAATTTAGGAGGAGAGCTACTTTTGGAGACTAACTCTATATTGAATATCATATAGTTGCATAGATAGATGAACCATTTGTTTTGATGGTGGAGAAAATAAGTAGTCATTTGAAAAACTGGAACTGGACTGGTTGGGTATACTGGAGTTGGGAAATTGCTTAGCAACCAGCTGCAGCACTTAGGCACAAACAAGTCTCTGGAGCCAGATGGGTACAAAGAGAGATGGCATAACTCACCAAAGCAGTTTTAATCAGCAAGGAGAGGAAACAGATTCAAGTTGTGCTGGGGAGGTTTAGATAAAAAGTTACGAAATAATTTCTTTGCAGAAAATATTGTCAAGCATTGGAATAGGCTGACCAGGGAAGTGGTGGAATCACCATCACTGGAAATACTTAAAAGCTGTGTAGATGTACTTGGGGACATTGTTCAGTGATGGTCTTTGTAGTGCTGCATTGGACTCGATGATCTTAGAGATCTTTTACATCACAAAGAATTCAGTGATTCTTCGGGTTTAAGAATTTAAATTTTCATGAATACATGTATGCATATAAAGGCTAAGAACGAGGTTTTAAACTCATCTGAAACAT
Source organism: Sylvia atricapilla (assembly GCF_009819655.1). Taxonomy (NCBI): domain Eukaryota; kingdom Metazoa; phylum Chordata; class Aves; order Passeriformes; family Sylviidae; genus Sylvia; species Sylvia atricapilla. The sequence continues at coordinate 63,904,793 of NC_089174.1, forward strand.
TTGTGCCTTTTGATGCTGATAGGCTTTGGGCATAAGTAGGCAGTGTCTTCTCCTAATGAGACTATAGAGACTAACATTATAGAAAAAAATTTAAGAAATAGGTGAATTCTGGCAAGCATAACTAACAGTTAAGCAATAAGGTGTTAAGATACCCTGTGTTATTACAGTGTCATTGAAGAAACTATCTTACCTTTTAAAGCTACCACAATGATTTCATTACTTTGAAATCTCTTGATATGACCCAGAGTAGATGATTATCAAATTAATCTCCATTTTCTGTCTTCTGTTTATATGTTTCTTTGCTTCATATCTTGATCTTTTAAAGCACTTAGTTGCAAGATCATCACCAGAAAAAAAAAAAAAAATCTAGTGAGCACTGACAAGTTTGGATCAGAATTTAAGGTTTCCTGACAAAGAAAATCCTGCTCTTATAAATGTTGTGATATTAGAGCATTCCTGAGAATTCTGGCACTTGGGCAGTTAAGTCAGTTCAACTAAGGCTGAGTTACCCACCAAGGTAAAATGTAAAATAAAAAACATTGAAACACACCTCATCAGCACTCAGTATTATTTATGGAGAGTGCCTGGGCATTCCGGAGGGTAATACTCCTGTTGTGTGTTTAAGTAATATAACTAATTTGTCTCTTTAATAAGAACATTATAGATATCCTGTGAATTTCTATGTCAGCAGTGCTTCGAAAAGATGGTGTGTGCATAGACAGACGTACTGAGAATAAACTACTGAGAGTTTTACTCTATAGGTAGAAAGATGAACCGGAGGGTAAAATATTTCAGAACTATTCTGACAACAATGCAAGTTTATGAAATGCTTGTGTTGGGAGAAAAAAAGATTATAATAATACTCTGCACATGAGTTGCACTTTTCACCTGGGAAACCTAAAGTATTTTTCAGACATCAGCACTCCCAAGAGGAAGGTCTTGTGTTATTCTACAGATGGATGAACCAAAGTACAGGGGCATCTATCAACTTTCCAGCTCCCTCTGGAGTAAAGAAGACTTTTCTATTGGGCAGCAAATGATGCCCTATGATCTGAATTGCTTTAAAAAAAGAAAGGAAAAAAAGAGAGGAAAAGAAAGAAAGAAAGAAAAAAATCTTTTTTCTGTTTCAATATACTACCAGTGTTCTTGTGCATTGGTTGGAATCTAACAATGCTAATTTTAATAGAAATGGCTGGATTTTTTCTGGTTTTAACTTATTTTTATAACTTGATTTTGATTTTCTCTAAGCACTTAAAATGGCATGAAACTTTTTCCTCTGCTACTCTTCTTGTTGTGAGGGTAGTTTTTCTACTAAGTGATTTTGAACTCAGCAGGTGTATTTGTGCAACACCAGGAACAAAGGTCCTAATGCCTGGACAGTTTTAATACCACCTAATACCGTAAATAGACCAGAAAATATGCTCAATGAAAATAGCATGTTTTGAACTCTTAGTTCCTGAGGTGGTTCTGGAAGATGCATGAACAGACATTTAATCACACTAATTCACTAGTGTGTAACCTGAAACTGGTAATTTTTTGCCTTGTCCCTATCTGCTTTCTTGATTTGTTATAAAGTTTGCTTCATGGAAAAAAAAATCAGCTGTGGGAGTTTGAAGATCTAAATTACATATTTTTTGTACTATTTGCTTGTGTGTTTTATTTTTTCAGGAATGAATTATTAAAGCAATATGCACAGAACAAGATCCACACCAAACAGAGGCTTGGCTTAAAACTTCTGCAGAAGTTACAGGTCCGTGACTACTGCAGCAATTATGTCAATCAGTACCAAAGGGCTTTTTCTCCAACGGGTTTGTAGACTTCTTAAATTAAAGAAATCCAGGTCAGCTTAGATAAACATATCAGATAATATGACTAGGAAGATATGATCCTCTGCAAGGGAAGATATACTTTGCCTGGACCAATTCAGAAACTGCTTTTAGGAAGTTCCTAGTTTAAAACATACTCTGTGGCATCTCTTTGACGTCACTTAGAAAGTCTCTGTATCATAATTTCTCAGCTTTGCTTTCTAGGTTTTTCCTTGGTTAAAAGAGGGATGTCACTTCTCTGTGAAATCTCTCGGCCTGAAGTTATAAAGTAGGTTCTCCTCTGACAGTGCCCCTGCCACCTTTTCCACTTCAAATTATGTATAACACACTTGCATGAAGAAAAGTGTAACTGTGAGTGAGAAAATTTTCTTGTGCCCAATCAATGAGCTGGAATACCAGAGCAGACACTGGGCATAGGATGCTCAATTAGTGCAGTAATTTGGGATGGACCAGAGTTGAGGGACATATACACTGCATTGGCGGTCAGTGCTTGCAGAGATGTCTCTGCAAAAGCAGTAGAAGTGTGAACTATGGGATAATTTATTCTAATGCAAAAATGCGTGAAGAATATGATCCCCTAACACAAAGAATAAGGAGAATAAGGTCACATCTAACACAACACTGCAAGGATTTAGCAAGGCAATGTAGTTCCATGAAAATTCCTTCCCCACATTTGTGATAGCAGCTCAGTTGCACAAAAGAAAAAAGGAGAGGAGGAAAAGGGGGAAGAGAGGATGAAAAGTCCTCTGAAGTTGCAATCTTTATATGGAATTATTTATGATGCTTCCCATCATATTTAGATTTGTGATGAAGCTTGAGGTTTTAACAAAGCCATTTTTCTGGTTTTAGTTGCAAACAGAGATTCAGCTGGATGATGTTCAACACCTGAGCTGAGGGCGTCCTGGGGCAATGAGGCAAAGGGGTAACCTCTGTCAGCCACAGCTGCTGTGCTGCCTTGACCAGGAGCAAGGAATTTCCCTGGAGGAGGGGAACTTCCCTGGAGGGGAGGACAGGTTGAGGAAATGCTGGGATATCCTTCTGGAGGTGAGCATGGCTTGGTAGAGTCCATAGCCGAGCTGGATAGAGCAATGGACTGAAAGAGACCAACAGCCAGAGTGAGGCAGGGACTGCCAGTGCCCAAAATGTGGTCTTGGGCTGTGAGCAGGGACAGCCAGTCCCAGAGGTGCATCAAGTCCTGTCAGTGTGCATGGTCTTTTTGTGGATCAGAGGTTTTCCAGATTGGCATGAAACCTCCAAATCTTACTGAGAGACAACTGTCCTCACTAAACCTCTGCTCCACAGTCAAAACATGGTGGTGCTTGTAATCCATTAAGTCTTTGCCTGAAGTTAAAAGAAAAAAAATATACAGAAAAGAAGGTGAAAATGTTTCAGAATCAGAATGTACCAATTTATAACCATCATTAAACTCCTTCATTTTCATGAGGTTTTACATTGATTCATTTATCCATTTTTGGTGCCAGTGAGGGAGAGCAAGAGTGGCTCCCTACTCTTCTCTCTCTAAAATTAAAAGACAGTAAATTTTAAACCAATAAAAGCAAACGTTGTAATGTTTTTGGTGGGTTTTTTTTGTTTGTTTGGTTGGTTTTTTTTTTTTTTTAGTCAAGCTGAATAATAGTCAACCTGAATAATTCACTGTCAGGCAAGGTCACTAGAGGCAACAGCAATATCAGGACTTTAGAAAAGGTCTGAGTAATTTTATTGCCAGTAATAACAGTTTTGCCATTACAGATGCTAAAAAAATGTTGGAAAGGTCACAAGTCTTCATGCTTCAAGGTCTAGATGGTCACCTGTGGGGTCAGGACAAAACTTAGTAGTGCAGCATGCACACCCACAATTATACTTTCATAGACACATTCATATGAGTACTTTCAGAATTGTTCACTAATAGTTTTTAACAGGTGATAAATAATGTGTTATCTGACAAATTAAAAGTCTTAATTTTGAGCTGGTTAGTATTTTTCAGTAGTATCAGTCAGAGTAGTGCTTCCCACAATTTCTAGTTCTCATGGGAAGGAGCACTTGGATATCTGAAGCACAAACATATCACAACCGCATTTTACTTCAGAGATCACCTGAGACAATTGAAAGTCCCTTTTCTCCATCCTGGGACAGATGTTGACCTCTTATTTCCTTGCCTGGGCCAAGTACCTCCTCAGTATACAGGATTGTGGTGTAGAGACCTCTATTCTCATCCTACAGAGACTAGTACAATCATAGTAGTGGTTTTTAACTTGATGTGGTGCCTTACCAGGAAGGCCCAACTTACCAGCTTGGAAAAAATTTCTTATTGTGCAGTTGGTAGATTGTACTGTTAATGAAATATTTCATGCAGTAAAGATTGGATGAAATCTGATGTTTGAGCTGGGGGGGGGGGGGGGAGGAGGAGTCAAAATTTAATCTAATCAAATGGAAGAGGAAAAAAAGTATTCAACTGACACTGAAGTTTGAGTGGGATCTGTAGACACTGAAGATGTTAATCTTCAGCAGATAATGAAGTCTTTTATTTTTCTATGAAGAAAAACACAGAATACAATGTTCTGGTGTAATCAAATTTCCACAAAATTCTTTGAACCATTTAAGGCTGATTAGATGACTCAGCTCACATTCTGTTGAGGTTATCTTAGACCTATAACTCATAACTAAATTCAATATTTTCTTCATGGTCTATAGTAGTACTAATATGAAACTCTTCTGACTTCAGTTCTGACTTCTTAGAATTGTGAGCTTTTTGAATGCCTCAGTCCTATTTTGTGATATTTTACAGGCTGCCTACAGAGAAGGAGTTTGAGAGTGAAATAACCTTGCAGACCTCAGACTCCTGGAGAGATGCTCACTTTTCCTGTTTATGAAACTAGATGGTACCTGTATGCACACCATGATTGGATGCAATAGGATGGAAAAGTTTGTAAACTTTTTTTTTTTTAAGATATTGACCCAAACTGAAGCATGAAAATTAATGAAAAATGAAGGTAGATAAATAAAAGTTATAGACAGGGTGTGTCTTTTACTTACTCAGTTTTACTTGCTTAACAAAAGATGAGTACATTTAAATTGAAAAACTCCAGTGAGTTGTCATTGTTTCTCAGTCTCCAGATACCTCTGGACAGATGCATGTCTGACAGATGCACAGTACGGTAATTAACATAAAGGCAGCTCAGTAATTTTTAATGGCCTGTAATAAACAAGAACTTGATCTAGACCACATAATCCTCCCTTCTATCTCTATCCCATGGCTTGTCTAGGATTGCACGTATTATTTTCATGATGTGTCTACAATTTTATCCATTTTTACCATTTTAAAATGGTAATTTTCTTGTTCAAAACAACCTTTTTAAACTCATCATCCTTCACATCCTGCATAGCATAACAGATCCACAACAGAAAATGAATCTTTTGCAATTGTGGAAAGAAGGAGAAGATGGGGGGGGTGGGGGGGTGGGGGGGTGGGGGTGGTGAGGGAAC